>NW_024081017.1:1161493-1401677 GCF_003009895.1 Hyaena hyaena
AGGGTAAGTCCCCCATCTAGTATCGTCCAGTCGGCAAGTGGAAAAGTCCACACTCCGAGTCCAGGCTGCACTGCAGTGAGTTACACTGTGGTCTTGGCCTTGTGACCCTAGCAGTTCCACTGGGTGGCCTGTGAGCCTCAGGGACCCCTCTGTCAGCGAGCTCTTGACAGTCCCTCTGGGAGGTGTAGTGGTGTACCCTCTGTCAGTACGCCTGGTCCTTGCCACCAAATGGGCCCGGAGCCCTGCTTCCCCTCTCTGGCTGGGTCATCTTCCCTGTGACTTCTTTGCGACTGATAACATCCTTGGCAGCCGTAAATCCCTAGGAGGCGGGAGCAAGTCACAGTCTCTCTGGATTTTAAAATACCCCTTTCCTTCCTCTATCTCCGTGACCTTGAGATAGTAAAGGAAAACTGATTTCCTCTGCTCACAGCACTCTGACACCAAATGTGTGGGTTTTCCACACCGAGCAAGTTTCTGCAGACACCAGCCGAGTGTCCTACACTTCACCTCTGACACTGATTACGGAGAGTTAGTGCAGACCCTGGAGGTTAAGGGCTCAGCCCCACAAGACTCCCACTGCCGGCGCCAGTCACAAGGAGTGGGTCCCCAGGTTACCCGCACTTCTGTCCAACTTGGTTATAAATGGGGTTACCATGACGCCCTCCTCAGCTCAATTATCTGATATAACAGCTGGCAAATCTCGAGAGTTTACGTGTGTCTACCAGTTTGTTTTATTAAAAAAATTTTTTTAAAGTTTTATTTATTTCTGATTGAGAGAGAGAGGCAGTGTGAGCAGGGGAGGATCAGAGAGAGAGGGAGACACAGAATCCGAAACAGGCTCCAGGCTCTGAGCTAGCTGTCAGCACGGAGCCCCAACGCGCGGGACTCGAACCCGCAAACTGTGAGATCGTGACCTGAGCTGAAGTCAGACACTTAACTGACTGAGCCACCCAGACGCCCTTCTACCAGTTTATTTTGAAGGATATTGTAAAGGACAGGGATGAATAGCTGTATGAAGAAGAGGACTAGGAGGATCCTGATGCAGGAACTTGGTCCCCATGGAGTAGGAACGTGCCACCCTGCTAACACACGGATGTGGGCATCAACCCAGAAAGCTCTTCTGCCCTCTTAGTTTAGAGTTTTTGTGGATGCTTTATGATGTAGACATGTATTCATTCACTTTCCAGTTCCTCTCCCCTCCTTGGAGGATGGGGCTGGAAGTTCCAAGCTTTTAATCACGGCTTGGTCTTTCTGACAACCACCCCCATCCTGAAGCTCTCCAGGAGCCCACCAAGAGTCCTTTCGTTAGAACTAAAGACCCTCCTATCACTGAGGAAATTTCAAGGGTTTTAGTCAAAAACTGAAGGCAGAGGGGCGCCTGGGTGGCTTAGTCAGTTAAGCATCCGACTTTCGCTTAGGTCATGATCTCGCGGTTCGTGGGTTCGAGCCCTGCGTCGGGCTCTGTGCTGACTGCCAGCTCAGAGCCTGGAGCCTGTTTCAGAGTCTGTGACTCCCTCTCTCTCTGACCCTCCCCTGCTCACGCTGTCTCTCTCTCTCTCTCCTGGAAATAAATAAAACATTAAAAAAAATTAAAAAAAAAACAAAAACTGAAGGCAGAGACCAAATACACATTTCTCATGATCTCAGGGAGACACAATTTTCTTGAATAGGGCTCCGAAACCTTTAACTACCTAAGGACAAATGTGATACATCAGACACCATTAAAATAAGAACAACTCTGAGCACCGGGGGTCGTACGTAAGCGCTGAATCTCGGCATCTACCCCTGAAACCAAGAGCACGCTGTATACACTGTGTGTTAGCCAACTTGGCAATAAACTATATTAAAATAAATAAATGAAAAGGCAATAAATAAAGAAGAACTTCTCTGCATCTTGAGACACCCTTGGAGAACGCAAGGGTGAGCCCCAGCCTGGAAGAGGAACCACGTATCCCCAAGCGAAACATCGTGAAGACAGGCCCTCTGCAGAAGCGAGTATCTCAGTGGCCAGTCAGTATACAGAGAGGCATCCATGCCGTTGGTCGCAAGGGAAATACCAAAGAAAATAAGAGACAATTATACACTCACCGGAACGGTCACAAGTCAGAGGGACCGACAGCGCCGAGCGTCAGCGTCGACGGAGAGGAGCTGGACCGCGTCACCCGCTGCTGGGGGCCTGGCGGTGTGTGGGCGCGTAGTCCTGGTGTGGAAAGCTAGCGATACTTACCTGAGCCAGATTTATGCCTTCTTCTGACTAACATTTCCACTCCTGGATCCCCAAGGAAAATGAATGCCTGCGCCCGCCAGATGATATTGGCTTTATTAGCCAGAGCCCAAACCTGCAGCCACGAGCCCGCGGAGAGGAGGGCAGGCAAATGAAGAACAAGTGCCCACCGCCCCGGCAACGTGGATGCCCCTCGCAGAGGAGCCAGAGGACACTATGCGCGTTTCCCCTAGATGCAGTTCAGTTAGTGAAACCAAGGAGTGATAGAGGCTGAGCCGCCTTTCCCCTGGGACAGTGGTCTTCACGGGACAGGCCAAGAGGCCTTCAGGATTGTTCGAAGTGTTAGGTCTGATCTGGGGCTCATCCAGTCGTACATGTACGATGAGGGCACGTTAGGGACGCTGACACTGTGTGTAAGTCACATGCCCCCTCTCCAGTGGCACGGCGAGGACCAGAGGGCTGCCCGCGCGTATCCCCATAGGTACCAGTACCCTGACCGGGTGCGGCAGTGTTTGGGGAGCCAGCCCACTGGGCTGCTTAGGATGCTTTTGCATTGTGTCTGTACGTTCTGGGTCCCTTTTACTGTCACTCCCCCTGTGTGTCTGAGCTTTCAGTCCAGAAATGAGTTTGCTGCCGGCAGCCCCGTGCACCTACCTGTTTCATCGCCGCCTAACCCCTCAGAGGTGACAACTTCTGAAGCAGATGTCATTTTTATTATTTTTACTTATTTGTTTTAAAAGTTGATTGATTTATTTTGAGAGAGAACATGCGTGCACACAAGCAGGGGAGAGGCAGAGGGAGAGGGAGAGAATCTCAAGCAGGCTGTGTGCTGAGCCCAGTGCGGGGCTTGATCTCACGACCATGAGATCACGACCTGAGCCAGAAGCAAGAGTCAGGGTCTTAACCAACTAAGCCACCCCGGTGCCCTATTTTGTTTTTTTTTAATGTTTTATTTATTTTTGAGAAAGAGTCATTGATTTATTTTGAGAGAGGGCGTGCGTGCACACAAGCAGGGGAGAGGCAGAGAGAAAGGGAGACAGAATCCAAAGCAGGCTCCAGGCTCCGAGCTGTCAGCACAGAGCCTGATGTGGGGCTCAAACTCACGAACTAGAAGATCATGACCTGAGCCAAAGTTGGACACTTAACTGACTGAGTCACCCAGATGCCCCTATTTTTTTTTTTAATTTTTTTTTTTTTTATTTATTTCTAGGAGAGAGAGAGAGAGAGAGAGACCGCGTGATCAGGGGCGGGTCAGAGAGAGAGGGAGTCACAGACTCTGAAACAGGCTCCAGGCTCTGAGCTGGCAGTCAGCACAGAGCCCGACGCGGGGCTCGAACCCATGAACTGTGAGATCATGACCTAAGCGAAAGTCGGATGCTTAACCGACTAAGCCACCCAGGCGCCCCACCCCTGTTTTTTAAGAATGAAAAAATACAGGGGTATCTGGGTAAATGTCAGTTGAATGTCCGACTTTGGCTTAGGTCACGGTTCGTGGAATTGGCCCCGAGTCAGGCTCTGTGCTGTTAGTGTGGAGGCTGCTTAGGATTCTCACTCTTGCTCTCTCCCTCACTAGCGCGCACGCGCTCGCTCTCTCTCTCTCTCTCTATCAAATAAAGAAGTAAACTTAAAAAAAAAAATACATGAAAAGAAAAGTCTGTTCTGAAACCCAGTAGTTCTCAAAGGTAGACGTTGCCATGTTTTGGCCCCAAATTATTACCTGCTGCTCTCTGGCACCTTCAGCAAGCTTCATGTGTCGTCGATGAAGTCAGTGCTTCCGTGGCTGGAGGTGATGGATTCCTAGAGGTGCCCGCATTTTGATAGGAAGAGGGTCTGACACTAAGTGTGAACTGCGTTTAGAAGGCCCATCATTCCACAGATACAGTGTTTGCTCTTCGGTGCGTGTGCCTTGAGACAAGGAGACGATGTTGCCTAGATGATGTGGATTTTATTTTGCTCTTGGTTTCAATTGGCCTGGCTTAGACTAGAGACCTTCGGCCGAGAAGGACCCGTGAGCCCCCAGATGCCACAGGGTGCCTTGAGTGTTTTTGGGGCCGCTGTCTCTCTGGCTGCCTCACTGCACTCTCTCCGGGCCTGAGCGGGCCTGTGGATGCAAGGGGGCCAGGGGCCGCCCCGAGGAGCCATCCTCCTCGACCCCAGCCACAGCTGTGTTCGTGTCACTCGTCGTCCACCTGTGAAGCGTGACTGCAGGTGTGTCTTGCCCTAGACAAACCCCGGGCCAGGGGTTTCAGACTTCGGAATCTCCATTTTCGAAAAAGATTGGGATACAGCTCGCTCTCCCGGGCAGCGACTGGAGCGGCGTCTGGAGGTAACAGGGTCCTGGTTCTGTAGCAGAAGGTAGAACTGTTTACACACGTCTGAGTCTGGTCCGATTTTGCTTCTAAATGAAGTTGTCTCTGTTTTTTAAAAGTTCATTCTCCCCGTCCCTGGGCTTCCTGGATTTTGCATTGGTGAGGAAGGGATCGTGAGCCGACACCAATGCTGCCGTCGTGTGCGGTTTACGGTGCATCACTGAGGCCCCTTGTACTTTGGGGGAAACCCAGACGCCCAGAGGCTAGACGGGCACTTTCTCGAGAGATTGGGTGTGTTCTCGCCAGGCTGGTGCTCTTGTCACTGGCCCGTGCGCTGCCGAAGTCTTTGACCGTCCCTGCTCCGCATGTTTAGCCGTGAAATGGGGACAGAGAAGTTTTGGCTTTTGATCGATTATCCAGGACAATAGGCCCACTTTCAAATGAAAACTTTGCTTTGTTTCAGTCAAGAGAATTAAAAATGTTCTTACACTTCTTAACAAAACCTTTCCTTAGAACCAGAAGTGTCCCGTAAAGTTTGGGGACAAGAGTGTCACTCCCAACACCAACAAAGTCCACGGAGACAAAGCCCTCATTTGTGACCTGCCAAGGTCCTGGGTAGGATTCTATGAAGAAAAGCTTGCCTTGAACATGCTGAGGAATACTGTTGAGTGTGCGCGCGCCTCTGTGTATGGAACAGTCTAGGAGGGAGGCAGTGAGTGTGAAGGGAATCCCGGCGGCAACATCCCGAGAGGGCCCACCCTGCCTGGCTCAGCTCCATCCTGGCGGTGGTCTCTGAGGAAGCCCCCAGCCGCTTCCTCCCGCTCCGCCGTCGCCCTGCCTGGCTCAGCTCAAATAAGGACGGCTTGGTTGCTCATTGCTCCCCACAGGGCCGCTAAGCGCATCACCCATGTCTGGTGGGACGCTGGGTGATTTTAAGTTCCCTCGATCTTCTTGTGTTTTCTGCATTTCGGCCCTGAAGATGTATTCCTCCACCATCATGAAAGAAGTTCTTAAATTGAAGAGAACTGTATTTAAGGCCATATATGACTACACAACAGATGGAGGGTTACCCGGGCCTTGAACCCTTACTGTGGAAAGCACCGATGACATTTATCAGCTCGTGGCCCTATCTTAGCAAGCATAATCCCCTTACCACCATTATTAGGGGTTTTTTTCTTTGCATCTTTTTGGGTCTCGTGGTGGCTCTGGGTCATCATAGTTCTGGGCACCAGTGTTCAGGTTTGGGCAACTTTCATTGAACTTTAGACATGTGAATATCACTGGGGAAGTATTTGAGATATCAGAGTGCCGTTATTTGTGTAATGCTTCTCTTTAAATGAACATACATATTAAACATATATTCGTTTAACATAAAGGGAAGTTGGTCTCCCCTCCTTAAATGGAAAACCAGCATCCCTTGCCATGAATATTTGGTTTTGTTGAGTGTACCGAGGCCTGGGTTGATACTGTCGCCAGCAAAGGCTGTGAGTCTCAGTCTTGCTTTCCCTTCTTGTGAAATTGGAAGATAGCAGGTATCAGGCGGGAAGGGTGTATCAGTGTCTCCCCGAGACATTCTTTTTGTCGTGATCCAAATAATAGGCGGATAATAGGTGGGGAAGTGGGTCCCCAGGTGGGGCAGCGGCTGCATACCTCTGCCTGCTGAGTCCCATCCCTTCCTTGGGGGAGGCTTCGATCTGATTTTGTATGCCCGATGTATTATCTCCTCTGAGAAGAATGGGGGAGAAAGGCCTGGGTGGTGGGGGTTGCATGTCAAAGGTGCCAGCTCCCTGTCAGGTGGGTGCTGCTTACAGTACTACATGTGGGGCCCCCTTGCCAGCTCTGACTCTCCCTGCTGGTGGCCACGACCCCCAGACTGACCAAGACTTCTTTCTAGCAGGAGACCACTGTCTGCAGCTCCTGTGAAGATGTCCACTCCAGACCCACCCCTGGGCGGAACTCCTCGGCCAGGCCCTTCCCCGGGCCCAGGCCCCTCCCCCGGAGCCATGTTGGGCCCTAGCCCAGGTCCCTCACCAGGCTCTGCCCACAGCATGATGGGGCCTAGTCCGGGGCCTCCCTCGGCAGGACACCCCATCCCGACCCAGGGGCCTGGAGGGTACCCTCAGGACAACATGCATCAGATGCACAAGGTAGGGAGCCGGGCCCACCGCCCTGATTGGCTGGGTCCGCGTGATCAGAGGTGGGAGGATGAGCCGGGCATCCTGGCCTCTGCTGCGGGCCAGCACCTTCCCATCGTGTGTCTCCCACAACCATCAGTCCATGTGGGAAATGTGCTGACATTGCTCCAGGGATGTCTTTCGTTAATAAAAATGCCCAGCTCCTTAAAAGGCAGCGTCACTTGGTTTCCTGCGCTCACCTGTGTAACTTACAAAGCACAGCAGTGGGTGCCCTTTATCCTACTTGATCCCGCGCTTGGGTGCCACTCGCTGTCATAACCACTTACTTGAACTGATCTGGGACGCTTTTGCCAATGGGGTAGAAAAGAAGCCTCCGAACACAGTTTTCCTTTCTCCCTGTGTTCCTCGGTGGTGTTGGGGGGAGCGAGAAAACATCCTCTCATCTGTATTCGCATCTAAAGGAAAAGGTGACGTGTTCAAGCCTCAGAGACCACAGGAGACCCTCGTAGAAGATGCAGATTGTGTGGCCTGGAGGTGAGGGGTCTCTGTTGACCCCTATAGCCTCCCTCCCGGGGCCATCTATGTGTTTGCACCCCATTCCACTTAATCTCCTCCCCCCCCCCATCAGGGGTGGGTGGTTCTTGTGCCCATTTTACAGATAGATGACAAAGTAGGCTGAGAGATGGTCCATCACCATGTCCATGGCAGGGCCATCTTATCCCTCTGGTCCTCCCTGCCCTATGCATCTCCTCCACATTGCTTTTTTATTTTTATTTTTTTATTTTTTATTTTAATGTTTATTTATTTTGAGAGAGAGAGAGAGACAGCATGAGCAGGGGAGGGGAAGGGAGAGAGGGAGACACAGAGCCCAACACGGGGCTTGAACTCGTGAACTGCGAGATCATGACCTGAGCTGAAGTTGACTGCTCAACTGATTGAGCCCCCCAGGCGTCCCTCCCACACATTTCTGTCAACAGTATCTTTCCTGTCATTTCCTCTCTGGGAAGCTGTTGGTGAACTGACCCCCTCCCTCCCCTCACTAATTTAGTCTGTCTTCTCCAGTACAGCCTCTTTCTCTCTCTGCCCATTTTGGTTTTTTCCCTCTAATCGCTGGCACATACCCCACACCTACCATTTGTCCTGCAGTGTTAGGAGCCAGGGCCCGGGGATAGCGGGACACCCCTTGTCTGCGGAGAAGTCAGTTTCCCAAGTGCTCCACCCTCTTCCTGCGTATGAAGCTGCTCCTCATGGTCCCAGCCAAGCACTCTCTTCCTCCCATCTTCCTTCTCTCGTGGCACATGCTGAGCTGTATTCAGCTGGGCCACCCATCAGACTGTGCTCCCGGAGACGAGGACATTTGTACCAATCGGGGCCTAGCAGAGTGCCCTGGAAGGGTCCCGGGAAATGTCCCCTTTACCAGCTATTCCAGTAGGGGAAGTACTCAGTGCTGAGCCTTAGATATACCATATTTTATTTATCCATTTATTAGTTGATGGATATCTGGATTGTTTCCACTTTTGGGGGAGGGAAACTAAGGTGTCATCGCTCCGCAGAGGACTGATGTGCCCATTGGGAGGGACAGAACCATGTCAGCCAGCTGTCCTCCCTACTAGTAGGCAGGAGGCTGAGCTCAGATCAGTGAGGACACCTAACGTAGTGTAACCATACTAATGGGCAGAAATTTCTGTTTGTCCCTCTGATTTACAGTCTCCCAAAGAAGAGGCTTTCTGATTCAAAGACTTGGGGTCACCAGGTCTCCTTGTGACAGTTAGTGGGGAGTTTGGTGGCCCAGTCATAAACAGCTCCTCACCAGGAGCTCATGTCCTTTCCTCGTGGGATTGTGGCCATCTGAAACTGCCTCTGGAGCCCTGACTCACCTGTCCCTCTAGCCGCCTGGGTGGTCAGCCATCACTGTGTGACACTGCTTCATGCATCTATTTGACACTCAGTAGGTATCAGGACCATGGCTTGGACCTCAGCTGCGTGGTCACGTTGGCGATTCAGTATATATTATGGCGATGTTGGGTGGACGTTTTCAGTGGCAATGAACTTCTCTTGGGTGGCCGTTTTCCCCCTGCCTCTTCCTGTTCTCTCTTGCTGATCTTGCCTTTTCGTCGTCCCCTCTTACAGCCAATGGAGTCCATGCACGAGAAGGGCATGTCGGACGACCCCCGCTACAACCAGATGAAGGGAATGGGGATGCGGTCGGGGGCCCATGCAGGGATGGGCCCCCCACCAAGCCCCATGGACCAGCACTCCCAAGGTACCGTTTCACTACTCTTCCTTCCTTGTGGGTGTTGTCCCTCTGGGTGCCCTCAGGTCGTTTTTCTAGTCGGGTCCCCCGCAGGCACATACAGCCTTCAGCCCTTGGGACACTGTCGAGCTTGGGCTTGGCTGGTGCCCGTTTCAGGCCAGCCTGTCTTCTAGCAGCCCCGGCAGTAGGGACACTGGTGGGGTGGGCCCACATGAGCACGGGGGCTCAGCGGGGTGGGCGCCTCAGGTCACAGCTCACAAGCCACCTAGGAGCATGTTAAGAAATATGCATTCATGGGCTCACTTTATTATTTATTTATTTACTTATTTTAATGTTTATTTTATTTTTTTCTCTTTTTTTTTTTTTTTAAATATTTTTATTTATTTCTAGGAGAGAGAGAGACAGCATGAGCAGGGGAGGGTCAGAGAGAGAGGGAGACACAGACTCAGAAACAGGCTCCAGGCTCTGAGCTGGCAGTCAGCACAGAGCCCGACGCGGGGCTCGAACCCACAAACCGCGAGATCATGACCTAAACGAAAGTCGGACGCTTAACCGACTAAGCCACCCAGGCGCCCCTTTAATGTTTATTTTAGAGAGAGAGAAAGAGAGAGAGAGAAAGCAGGGGAGGGGCAGAGAGAGAGGGAGACATAGGAGAGAAGGAGGTTCCAGGCTCTGAGCTGTCAGCACAGAGCTTGACACAGGGCTCGAACTCACGAACCATAAGATTCTAACCTGAGCCGGAGTTGGACGTGTAACCAACTGAGCCACCCAGGTGCCCCAGCTCACTTTAGACTACTGCGACCATCTTGGGGTGGGGATGGGGCTCTGCTTTAACAAGCCTTCCAGTGGTTTTTCTGAACAGGGCAGTCTGAGAATTGATGGAGTATATGACTTTCTCTTATCAGGGTGGGAAACTCTTTGCGCCGGGGAGCTCAGCATGGGGGTCAGAGGCGCGGCCTGTCCTAGCTGAGGGGCAGGGGGGCCCCGAGGGAGGCCTGGATCTGTGTAACATCCCAGCATTGACCTTGGGAACTTGCCAAAAGTGGAGCCAAAATCAGGCCAGCTGTGCTGGCTGCTAGTCAGGCTGCCAGCGCGTGTCCTCTCTCTGGGCACGTCCCGTTTGCATCACTTGAGTAGAGTCCCTTGGCCACCCCTGTCTCGGGTGGGAGCTGGTGTAAGTGCAGTCAGAGGGTTACCGTCTTCGCCTTAGGCATCCTGGATGTGTGTTGCCGGCTGACCACTCGGATCCACATTTCCCCACAGGTTACCCCTCACCCCTGGGCGGCTCCGAGCATGCCTCCAGTCCGGTTCCAGCCAGCGGCCCATCCTCAGGCCCACAGATGTCCTCTGGGCCGGGAGGGGCCCCGCTGGACGGTGCCGACCCCCAAGCCTTGGGACAGCAGAACCGGGGCCCGACTCCGTTTAACCAGAACCAGCTGCATCAGCTCAGAGCTCAGATCATGGCCTACAAGATGCTGGCCCGGGGCCAGCCCCTCCCCGACCACCTGCAGGTGGCGGTGCAGGGAAAGCGGCCGATGCCGGGGCTGCAGCAGCAGATGCCAGCACTACCTCCGCCTTCTGTGTCCGCCACAGGCCCTGGGCCCGGCCCCGGCCCCGGCCCTGGCCCTGGGCCCGGCCCAGCACCTCCAAATTACAGCCGGCCTCACGGTAAGGCCCACTGGCCACAGCACTCGGGCTGGGGAGGGGACTGCGAGCGAGCTGACCGGGATGGGGCGCCAGTGTCAGCAGACCTGGACTGTGCTGCCCACGTGCACTCCCCCCTCTGGCAAGGTGGCATAGTGTTGGCACCCAGCGCTCTGGCAGGCAGGGCTGCTAGCGCCATAAACGTTCCTCCACCACCTCTCTGCCTCGTCCCCGCCGAGGGGCTTGTTGGCTGTGTCCCCTGGGGCCAGGGCTGCCAGTGGGCATGGATGTAGGCATAAACACAGGATGCCTCTGATAATTTCTTGTTTCTCCCTATATGCAGGTATGGGAGGGCCCAACATGCCCCCCCCAGGACCCTCAGGTGTGCCCCCTGGGATGCCAGGTCAGCCTCCCGGAGGGCCTCCCAAGCCTTGGCCTGAAGGTGAGTTCCCTCTGTCTTGGTGACGTCCCTGTTCCCTCCTCTTGTCGCAAGCTTGCATCATGCAGAGCCTAAGAGAACGAGTCTTTCCTTTTTCCTTTTCCTTTTTCTTTTTTAAAATATTTTCTTATCATTTATTTTGAGAGCGAGCGAGCACAAGTGGGGGAGGGGCAGAGAGAGAGAGAGAGGGAGACAGAATCCCAGGAGGTTCCACGCTGCCAGCGTGGAGCCTGATGAGGGGTTCAAACTCACCGTGAGATCATGACTTGAGCCAAGTCAGACACTTGACTGACTGAGCCACCCAGGCGCCCCAAGTCCTTGCTGCTTTCTGCCTTCTTGGGTTTGTCTGTCCCTGGTCGGTTCCCGGATGCTCAGGTTCAGTTGCCTGGTTCCCACCCACCATGTCCCGTGGGCCGTGGTGAT
This sequence comes from Hyaena hyaena, assembly GCF_003009895.1. Classification (NCBI taxonomy): domain Eukaryota; kingdom Metazoa; phylum Chordata; class Mammalia; order Carnivora; family Hyaenidae; genus Hyaena; species Hyaena hyaena. Next base: position 1,172,922 of record NW_024081017.1, read on the forward strand.
CCTGGCCTCTCGTTACCCGGAAGAGCAGGGTACTGAGAGCAAGTCCCTGTGTGTAGGTGACGAGGCCGTGGAGCAGTGCCACTGTGGCCACAAATGCCGGCCTTCAGGATCTGGGCCTCTGAGCCTGGCGGCCGTGTGGGACTCCTGCCGTCCTGAAGACACCCCACAGCCGGGGGGCGTGGCAGGCGGGGTGACGGGGTGGCTCAGGGTTCCATCTCTGCGTTCTATGTAAAACATGGTCTGAAGTATTGGAGGGGCACATCTGTGGGGAGGAGGCTGGGACGGAACAGACTCGTTCCTTGTCCGCTCGGAGCCTGAGGTTTAGTGATGGGTGCTGAGGAGATCGTTGCTTCAATGGGCTTCCTTTGGCACCAGGTGCCAGTCCAGAAACTTCTGGTCCTAGGAGGCCACACGCAGCGAGACCAAACCTGCGAGGGTGCTTGGGCGGGCGTACCTTCGGGAAGGTGCACATTCGTGGAGATCTCGAGGAGGCGGGAAGGAGGGAGACCCCTGAGCAGGAGTGGCGTGGCGGCCTGCATGGGCCTCGTCCCGTGGGATGTTTGTCCCCCAGGGCAGGGAGCGCCCTGCGGGCTCTGCCTTTACCCCGGAATTGAGCCGGAACTCAGCCGTGCCTACGCCGCTTGACCACTCTCCTCCCACCGCCCCCAGGACCCATGGCGAATGCTGCTGCCCCCACGAGCACCCCTCAGAAGCTGATCCCCCCGCAGCCAACGGGCCGCCCCTCACCAGCGCCCCCCGCCGTCCCGCCTGCCGCCTCCCCTGTGATGCCGCCCCAGACGCAGTCGCCGGGGCAGCCTGCCCAGCCTGCCCCCATGGTGCCCTTGCACCAGAAGCAGAGCCGCATCACCCCCATCCAGAAGCCGCGGGGCCTGGACCCTGTGGAGATCCTGCAGGAGCGGGAGTACAGGTGAGGGCGCGGCTGCCTGCCCCCCGCAACCCCCCCCCGCCCCGGGGCAGCCCTGACGCGGGCCGGTGTGGCTCGCTGTTCTCCAGGCCGGTGGGGTGTGTGACCAGAGAGCTGTCACCAGCTGCCTGGTTCTCTGTGTAGGTACGTATCCTTCAGAGAAATCGGGTGAGTGTCTGGGCAGTTGTGTGGTCCCAGATACTACACGGTGTGCGCACTGCTCCTCCGTGGGCCACAGCTTAGAACGTCCTCTGTGTGTGCAGTGAGCTCTTCTTTCTCTTTTTTTTTTTTAATATATTTTTTTACATTTATCTATTTTTGAGACACAGAGCACAAATGGGGGAGGGGCAGAGAGAAGGGGCGACACCGAATCGGAAGCAGGCTCCGAGCTGTCCACACAGAGCCCGACATGGGGCTCAAACTCAAAAACCATGAGATCATGACCTGAACTGAAGTCGGACGCTTAACCGACTGAGCCACCCAGGCGCCCCTCTTTTTCTTTTTAAGTTTATTTTGAGAGAGAGAGTGAGCATGTGCTTGGGGATGTGGGGGTAGCAGACAAAGAGAGTCCCGAGCAGGCTCTGTCCCTGCAGAGCTTGATGTGGAGCTTGAACTCACGAACTGTGAGATCATGACCTGAGCCGAAATCAAGGGTCAGACACTTAACCGACTGAGCCACCCAGGCGCCTCAGTGAGCTTTCCTTTTTTTTTGGATGCATGGTTTCTACCTGGTGGCTGTACCATCATTTATTCAGCCAGTACCCTGACTGCAGGGGTGTCAGGTGGGTGCACATGTGTCAGAATAAATCTGACCCGGCCATTGCTTGGGTACGGGACACAGATGCAGAGAAAGTTCCTAGAGTCTGCAAAATGGCGCTCTGTAGAGGCTGTATGGGCAGGTGTGGAATGGAGGTTCCCGTTTTTCCTTGCTCACACTTGGCTCATGAACACTCCACAAGCATCGGTCGAGCTTTGTGCTGGGCCCTTCTCAAACATCACTAGTAGCCGGCTGCTTTGCCTAGCCTTCTGGGTGCCAGGGGCTGGGTGGGATGCCTGGCACACGGCAGGTCTGAATCACTCTATCTGGGGGTTCCTCAGATTCGGCCCCCCCACTTTTCTCCACTGCATTCATAACTTACTCAGGGCTGGTCTCCCTTGGTGAATGTAAGCCCCGTCGGGGGGAGGGGGGAGCTGTGCATCATTTGCCATAATCCCCAGATGTCTCAGGAAATCTTTGCCCACTAACAGTCTCCAGAGTGCTCCCCTCCTGTGCTCTGGGGCTCCCATGCCTGTACCTGGGCACCTCCCCTCCAACTCCATTTAGACTCCTGTCCTTCCCCGCACCTGGTTTCCCTCTGGTCTCTGTTCCCTGCCCCCGGCAGCAGCACATTGGGCCAGACCCTGCGGCCCCTTGACTCTCGCTCACCACCCCCCACGTCCTCATCTCAGCCCTCCTCCCCCTTCCCAGGAACTGGTGGCCCTCTCCACACTGTGGACCCAGCCACCCGTTCTACACCACCTGCACAGCCTCATTTGTGCAGTTGGTTTGCCACACAGCAGTTTGAAGTCTCTTTTAGAGATCTGTTAGATCTCTTCCCCAGGTTCAGTCCTGCCGCGGGCGTCCTCCTGCCCTTCCAGTAAGCGTCTTGTCTTTTCATTTTTACCCCCCGCCCAAGGCTCTGTCCTTGCCTATCCCACTCTCCCTCTTTCCATTGAGTAAGTTAGACTCATTTCTGCCCCAGGGTCTTTGCAGCGGCTCTGCTTAGTTCCTTGACTAATTAGGCCTAATGGCTGAGATCACCTGCCCGTAGCGGCCCTGTCCACCTCCCTCACTTCCAGCCCCTTCTCTGAGTACCTGGTACTCTCTGGAATTAGTGTAGATTAAACATTTTTAGCTGCGTTATGGCCTGTTGTGCTGATAAGCCCGTGAGCTCTATGAGAATAACAAGTAGCCCTGTTATTCTCGTTTAGCACTAACCTGGATCAGTCCCCGGCACACAGTAGGCGCTTAATAAATATGTGAAACACTGAGAAGGGAGATTATCTTGTTCGAACTTTATTAAAACTTTTTTTTTTAATGTTTTATTTATTTCTGAGAGACAGACAGTGTGAGCAGGGGAGGGTCAGAGAGAGGGAGACACAGAATCTGAAATGGGCTCCAGGCTCTGAGCTGGCTGTCAGCACAGAGCCCGACGTGGGGCTCGAACCCATGAACCGTGAGATCATGACCTGAGCCGAAGTCGGACGCTTAAGCGACTGAACCACCCAGGCGCCCCTTGTTCGAACTTTAGACCAAGCCTGTAGGGCCACTGTGTGCTGCCTCCCCAGGCTACTGAGTCCCAGGGCTGCCTCCATGAGCCGCTCATGCTGCCCCCTGTGGCCCGTCAAGTCCTGGTGCCTGTCCTCCTCCTCACGTGTCCTGCTGTGGCTGGCGTCCTTTTCTGTGCCATTTCCTGTCTCTACCTGGATCTACCTTCCGTGAGGGATGGGCTCTCCTAACGCTCCATCTTTAAAGAGAAGGACAGATGGGCTCCGTGAATAGACCCGACCTCTCATCGCTGCTCCTTTTTTCTGTCTTTGCACCCCAGGCTGCAGGCTCGAATCGCACACCGAATTCAGGAACTTGAAAATCTTCCCGGGTCCCTGGCCGGGGATTTGCGAACCAAAGCAACCATTGAGCTCAAGGCCCTCAGGCTGCTGAACTTCCAGAGGCAGGTGGGCGCAGGCGCAGGCGCAGGCCCGCTGCTTGGGGAAAGGGCGTTTGCTGCCACTTGCCAGGCGGTTATTAAATGCACCTTGACCGTTGAAAACAGCAGTGTCCATACATCCTCATTAGCTGGTTGTGCGTCTGTCCTCTCTGCGTCATGCACAGCAGGGGGCAGTAGCCGTTCTTCGGGTGAATAGTTGTGGGTCTTCCCTGAGCCCTTACTTACCAGTTTGAAACAGTAGACTTAAATGGGTCTTTTTGAGGGTGCTTTGATTTTGAACGACCCACAAGAAGTATTTTATGTGGGGTGACGAGGCAAAGCCGGAGACCTGAAGGTATGAGACAACCTTCCGCTGGGTGTCCTCACCTGTGCGTTTGCTGCCCACGGGCTCCCTCCAGATGGCATTTACGAAGGATATTTCTGGAAAGAGCAGCTTTTTTTTTTAATGTTTGTTTATTTTTGGGAGAGAGAGATAGAGCACGAGTTGGGGAGGAGCAGAGAAAGAGGGAGACACAGAATCCGAAACCGGCTCCAGGCTCCGAGCTGTCCGCACAGAGCCTGACGAGGGGCTCGGACTCAGAACTGCGAGGTCATGACCTGAGCCGAAGTCGGCATGCAACCAACTAAGCCACCCAGGCGCCCAAAAGAGCAGCATTCTGTGTGGCTCGGGTCGTGTAGTCAGTCACGTGTGGCCCTGACAGAGTTGTGCACGTCTTGTCTTCCCTCCTCAAGCTCCGACAGGAGGTGGTGGTGTGCATGAGGAGGGACACGGCCCTCGAGACGGCCCTCAATGCCAAGGCCTACAAGCGCAGCAAGCGCCAGTCCCTGCGCGAGGCCCGCATCACCGAGAAGCTGGAGAAGCAGCAGAAGATCGAGCAGGAGCGCAAGCGCCGCCAGAAGCACCAGGTGCGTCCCTGCCCGGCACGGCCTGTGTGCCCGGCGCTGCCGAGGCTCGTTTGGTTTGTGTCTGTGTCTGAGTGTGCCGCCTGTTTGTTTTCTGTTCCTTGTAACAGTACGCTTGGCACTGAGAGTGTGTCCGTGGACAAAGCCAAACGGCCCTGTGAGGAGGGGCCGTAATCACATATACCACGTTGGGAGGGACTAGGGCGTGAAGAGACGTAAAGCAGGGGTGGATGGAGGGTGACCGAGGGGCTGTTCACACAGTGTGGATCTGAGCGGAGACCCGAGGGAGGGCAGCCACAGGGACATGTGAGCGAGGAGCTTTGCATATTGAGGGGAAGGTGCAAAGGCCCTGGGGCTGGAACGTGCCTGTGTTCTGTGGGGAGAAGGGGAGGATGGGGGGGTGACGGGCAGAGCTTCCGGGCAGTGGGCACAACTTGGGCCTTTGCTCTGAGTGAGGGGGGAGCCATGGAGGGTCCAGAGCAGAGGAGGGCATGATCTGCCTTTGCTTTTACAAGATCAGTCAGGAAGGCCGAATCTCCCGGGGGTAGGATGTGGGATGATTCTGTTTGTTTGCTCATTTACATTTTTTTGGTAAGTTTATTTTTTTATTTTATTTTGAGAGTGAGAATGGGGGAAGGAAAGAAAGAGGGGGAGAGAATCCCAAGCAAGCTCCACGCTGCCAGCGCAGGGCCCGACGCGGGGCCTGAACCCACGAACCACAAGGTCATGACCCGAGCCAAAATCAGGAGTCGGATGCCTAACCGACCGAGCCACCCAGGCGCCCCATTTGCTCATTTACATTTTCGAAATCTCTTCTCTAGTCACTGTGTAGTGACTGTCTAGTACTGGTCACCACTGTTAGCGGGCGTTTCCGTCCCTACCTTTCCAGGTGGCTTTCTTCTGTGTGCACAGTGTAATCGGAAGTTAGGCAGCTACGTGTACACAGATATGTACACGCTTTGGTCCGTCTTTAAGTTATCGTGGAAGCACGATTTTTAACGTCTACGTTGCATTCCTTAGTGTGTCCAGCCTCCGGTAATTTATGTGACCATTTTCCTGTTCGGGCACACGTAGCCTACTTCCAACCTTTCGGTGTTTATCTTTAACACTTAGACTAGGCATTCTTGTACTTGAATTTTTTTGGCCAATATCTGCTTTTTTTCCTTAAAGTAAATTCCTGGCAGTGGGATAACCTGGTTGGAGGGTGAGAGCATTTCGAAGTGGTTAATGTTCAGTGCCAGGTGGCCCCGGCGAGGCGGCCTGCCCTGTTGGGCGTGAGGGAGGGCCCTTCCCACTGGGCACCGGCACGGAGTGAGTCCTTGCACAGGGAACGGACGGTGTCCTGGCACTTCTTTGATTACGTTCTCTTGGTTTTAAACGAGCCGCCTTTAAAGTTTTGTGTCAGCTGGGGCAGCGCCGTAGCGACTGCAGAATAGCCAGTCCTCATGTGTGTCCCCGGCGGGAGTAGCAGTCCTCTCTCGTGTGTGTCCCTGCAGGAATACCTCAACAGCATCCTGCAGCACGCCAAGGATTTCAAAGAATATCATAGATCGGTCACAGGCAAAATCCAGAAGCTCACCAAGGCGGTGGCCACGTACCACGCCAACACGGAGAGGGAACAGAAGAAGGAAAACGAGAGGATTGAGAAAGAGAGAATGCGGAGGCTCATGGTAAAGTCCTGCCTGCATGACGCGTGTCCCTTCGTGTGTGCTGTGGGTGTGACAGACGGCAGGGACCGATTACCCGGTGCTCTGCTGAGGTGGCTCACCGCTCAGATGTGGAGGCGGGACGGAGAGAAAGAAAGGGCTGCGTTTGGGGTCCGCAGGCCCGGGCCTCTCCGCTCCATCAGTGATCAGAGGACCTCGGGCTGGTTAGCTGGCAGCTGTGGTCTCTCCAGAAGGTGGAGGGGAGCCCACTCCGGGTTGAGAGAGTGACGACACGTGGTCCCCAGCCTCCATCCCGCCTTCTGTGTCTGGCTCTTCAGGGGTGACTGTCTAGTTGGGCGGGTGTCGGCAGGCAGTGTGTACACGGCCATGGGAGGAAGGAAAAGCGTGTCGTCCCCACCCGCACGGCCACCCCCCCTGGCCCTAGAGAGGCAGATGCCCAGACAGAACCAAGTAGATCGTTTTGGATGGTGTGAAGTACGCTGACGAGACTGAAGCAGGAAAGGGGGGGGCTATGGGGTGTTCTGGGAAGGGGGGCAGGACCCCCTGGGTGTAGTGCCTCCCAGGGACAGAGGGACCCAGGCTGAGAGCCCGAGGTGGCAGAAAGTCATGTGCGAGGCACAGCACGTAGCCCCTAGGATGGCGTGGTGAGGGCAGGAGGAAGGCTTCAGATTTCATTCTCAATGTGAGTGGGAGCCACAGGAGGCTATAAACTGGGGGTGACCCGATTTGGTTTATTATTAGAAAGCCAGGAGGAGGGGCTTGCTGCACGGGTCTGTGGGTCTGTGACAGTAAAATGACCCGGACCAGAGAAGTGTTGGATTTGGGGTGTGTCTGTGGACACGGGGGCTGGGACTTGCTGTTGGCCTTTTCAGATGACTTCTGGAGAGGCGTGTCTGTCCCGCAGGCCCCCTCGGGGTCTGGCCTGGGTCGAGGTTGAGGAGGTACCGAAGGGGGAGTTGATAGCTGTGTGAAGGGCGTGTACACAGCTCCGCCGCGGCAGAAGCGCAGCAGTCACCCCCTCAGTGCGGGGCGGGCTGCTGGGTCAGAGCCCCCAGCGGCCTTTGACCCCAGGTTCCCTGCCGTGGGCGCGAGCAAGCGCCCTAACCTTGCCGTCCTGCAGGCCGAAGATGAGGAGGGGTACCGCAAGCTCATCGACCAGAAGAAGGACAAGCGCTTGGCCTACCTCCTGCAGCAGACGGACGAGTACGTGGCCAACCTCACCGAGCTGGTGCGGCAGCACAAGGCTGCCCAGGTCGCCAAGGAGAAAAAGAAGAAAAAGAAAAAGAAGGTGCACTGGGACCCGGCCCCGTGCCTGCCCCCGGGGCGGGGGGGGTGCGGCTGGAGCAGCCGACTTGGCGCGGGTGCCTCTGCCTCCCCGGTCAGGGAGTGACCGTGTCTCTCTTTGCTTCCAGAAGGCAGAAAACGCAGAAGGACAGACGCCTGCCATCGGACCCGATGGCGAGGTGAGGAATCAGGGGCTTCCCGGAAATGCCTGCCCGGCCCTGGGGACTTCGATCTGTTTCCTCCTTTGTGTGTTTATTTCTGTTTAAAACTTACCAGAGCTGTGTATGATGGTGGTAAGAATCCACATCTGCCCCCGTCACGTCCCACCCCCTTCTCAGCTCCACTCCCAGCAGGCTACGTGGTAAACTCCGGGGTGTGTTTCCTTCTAGACTTGCTTTTCTTCCTCACATGCCATCCTTTTCCGGTTTTTATCCTCACGTAATTACTGGGCAGAGAGTTCCTGTCTAGGCCTCACCTGGGTTCCCCGTTTCCACACACCGCTTTTTCCTAAACCATTTGGGAGGTGCAGACAGGACGACCCTTTATCCCCTGCCTGCACCCCCCCCCCCGCCCCATTTCCTAAAAACAAGGTCTGTCTTGTCCATGGATGCAGTAATACTATGATCAGATCTGCAGCTCTTGTTAAGGTTTGGCCAGCTGTCCCTCTAGGGTCCCTTCAGCACAACTCCGCTACCAGCGTCTCATTCAGTGACAGTCCGTCTCGTCTCCTTTGATCTTGAACAGCCCCTCGCTTTTTCTTAGCCTTTCTGACCTTGACATTTCTAAAGAGAACAAGCCAAGTATTTCCTATAATTTGGGTTTGACTTGCTGTTTCCTTCTGGTTAGATTCAAGTCATATGTTCTTGGCAACAAGACGCGGAAGTGACGGTGTGTGCTTCATGCGTCACATCGAGAGCATAGCGTGGGTGTCTTCAGTCACTGGTGACATTGACCATGATCACTTGGTGTCATCTCTGCTGAAAAGTTACTGTTTCTCATTTTGTGATTATTAAGTGTCTTCTGGGGAGATACTGGAGGCTCTTTAAACATACTTTAGCCCCTCAAACTTCCACCCACTGGTTTCTGCATCCACTAATGGCCTCTGCCTGTGTCAGTGTTTGCTACGATGGTTAGGTTACATCATGGTGATTTTCTGCCCGCACTCTCCACCCTGAGTTCTTCTGCATTTTGTAGATGACTTTCTACAGGAAGGAAAACCTTCCTCTCTCCTTCTTTTCCTCTTCGGCTCTTGGAACAGAGTTTGCCAATCCCTGGTACCAACTCCTAGGATTCTCATATAGTTTAATCCTTACGGTCGTTATCTAGAAGTTCAAATTGTTCCAATATGGGCCGGAGGGAGCCCCTTGAAATTGGCTCATGCATCCTTTGAGGGCTTCCTTACTTGTACGCTAGAATGGGCCAAGTTCATCTTCTGCTTTCCCTGCCCAGCCCCTGGAAGTCAGTCATTTCTCCATGGTGCCTTGGTTCTTTTTACCAGAGAAGAATACGTAAAAACCCAAGATCTCTCTCTCTCTCTCTCTCTCTGTCTTTCTGTCTCTCTATTTATTTAACACGTAAGTAAGCAAGCTCTACGCCCAACGTGTGGCTTGAACTCACAATCCTGAGATCAAGAGTCATCTGCTCTACTAACTGAGTGAGCCAGGCGGCCACCAAGGTCTCTCTTGAGATGTGATCGTTGGTACAGGTTGTCATTGCTTCTAGGCCCTCTCAGCAAACAGATCCAGCAAATAGGTGTGTGTCTGCGTACAGATCTGCGTTGCTAGTTCTGTATATTCAAAATCTTCAGTTCACACGGATACTTCTGTGTGTGACCCTCTCTCTTTCCATATACTGTAACAGCCGGAAACCTGTCTTCCATTAGCCGTGGAATATTTCCTTATTTGTTCAATCTTAGAACATACAGGAAATAATTCAGAATTGCTAACTTATACCCTTCTGTAAAGGAAGCTTCTTGGCTAGTTTAATTTGTGTTTGGAGTTATTCGGCCTGAAATCATGTACCCCAAATATTGCATGTGAAAGTTACTTGGAGGGGGCTCCTGGGTGGCTCGGTCACTTGAGCATCAAACTCTTGATACTGGCTCAGGTCATGATCTAGGGTCATGAGATCCAGTCCCACGTTGGGCTCCACGCTGAGCTTGGAGCCTGCTTGAGTCTCTCTCTCTCTCTCTCTCTCTCTCTCTCACTCTCTCTCTCTCTCCCCCTCTCCCTCTCTCTCCCTCTCCCTCTCCCTCTCTCTCCCTCTCCCTCTCTCTCCCTCTCCCTCTCCCTCCCTCTCCCTCTCCCTCCCTCTCCCTCTCCCTCCCTCTCCCTCCCTCTCCCCCTTCCCCCCTTCTGTGCACCCCCGCTACAAAAAAAAGTTACTTGGATTAGTTTTCCCCTGTGCCCCCATTAGTGTGGTTTCCCCCATCCTTGTTGGTTTTACTTATTTTTTCATCATTATTTTGTACGTGAAACTTGACTAGCCTGCTTCTAAAAGTCAGAACTGTGCAAAGTGGCCCACTCAGGGGTTTGCTGTCCCCACGCACCCGTTTTTTCTACCACATTCCTACCCGCCTCCTGAAAGCAGCTGTTCTCACTCGGTACTCTCATTTGGGAGAAGGACGTATAAAAGGAAGAGACGTAAATAAGAAGTGTTTCCTTTCTCACCGCCCCCCTACCCCCTCCTCACTCCGCCTCCCAGAGGAAAAGTGTGAGTACCCGTTGGGGTGTTGGCTCCAGGGCCTTTTCTGTATGTGCCACCAGATGGCTTTCTTTTTCCAGCTTTGCATCGTATCTCTGACGTCCTCCCACATGAGCTCACACACGCCTCCTTGGTCTCTGTGGTGTCGCTGAAATGTAGTATTTCTTGCCGAAAATACTTGAACAGTTGGATGAAAGCGGAAGCCCCCGTGGCACCTGCTCTCTCCCGCGCCTGCGTGCTGGGCCCTGGTTGGTGTCTTCCCTGCACTTCCAGGGTCTTTATGCCTGTGTCCTTTGGGTTGTTCTCAGGCCACTTGGGGCAGCATGGACCTAGCTAGTCTCTTTCCATTTAGCAGAGTGTCTTGGGCCACCGTCCATATCTGGCCGTTAGTTCTGTTTTAATTTTATCGCGTTGACGTATCGGAGCCTCATGCAGCTTTCAGACTAGTAGTTATGTAGTTCGCTTCCCATCCGGGCTGTCTGGAAGGTCCTGCACCGCATGGTCCTGAGGCACTGCCACCTGCTCCTCCCTTTCCCTCGTTCCCTTTCTTCTGTGGCACACATTGTTGTAGGGAGCCTTCTCGCATGGCACTTGCTGACGCTCCCTCCCATGGCCTGGGTGCCTTAAACAACAGACTTCTGTTCTCACGGTTCTAGAGGCTGTAAATCCAAGATCAGAGCGCCGCAAGGTCAGCTCCTGGTGGGGGCTCTCTTCCTGGCTTATAGACGGCTGCCTTCTTGCTGTGTCCCCATGCGAGGGGAGAGAGCAGGCTTCTCTTACGGAGGCACTGTCCCATCCTTAGGGCCCCACCCTTGTGACCTCAGTGAACCTTCATTACCCCCCCAAAGGCCCCATTTCCACGTAGAGCAACACTGGAAAGTTGGGGCTTTGGCATTTGAATTGGGGGGGAGGCACCATTCAGTCCGCTGCAGATGCATGCTTTTCCCTGTAGGCCAGAGTCCTGATGAGAGTGACTAGCAATGAACTCAAATACATATTTGTTTCCTGAGACTTTATTTTAAATGCGATATGGAAATGTTGAGACTGGGCTGGCATTTTACTCTGGCAGCGAGCCTTTTGTAAGGCCAAGTGGGGCGCTCGGGAAAAGCCGTAGGGCAGGAGAGCGCAGTTCAGGGAATTCTTTGGATAATCACGGTTGCTGAGCCTCCTGTTTGCTAATGGTAGCATCGTACTGCGAATTGTGCTTGATCTCAGCCGTGGGTTCTCAGCCTTGGCACATATGAATCGCCTGGGAGCTTCTTAAAAGGGCCCAGAGCAATTGAGTCAGAATTTGGGCGTGTGGACACGTGCAGGCGTCAGCCCTGTTAGCCACTGCCAGAGAGCACTGGGGGGTGAAAGTCACTGGCTGCGGCTGATACAGGCAGTCTGCAGAGCCTCTTCGTGTGACAGGTGGTCGCTGTCCCCTTCCACGGCGGGCAGCTTTGAGAGGGAGGTTGGTTGCACAGACGCTAATCTCACCTAGGGTGTGGGCCGCGTTGACAGTGAGTCCTGCACTTTGAGGGGCGGAGGAGGTGGTATTAGTTCCTGGAAGATGCAAACACAGGTTTAAACAAGACCCTCCTCTTCCTTCTCCTGGAGGTTTTCTCCAGCAAATTCGAAGGAGCTAATGGAGGGGGAGGTGTTCTTCTGACGTTGACATCTCAAAATGAGAAATTGAGGAGTTCGTATTTGTTGGTAGGAGGAAGTTTAGTTTCGTTTTTTCCAATATTCTAGTTAGCTGTTGAATAGAGAAGGATGAGGACATTGAGGAGGTCTACATAGGGGGTATCAGTGGAAAGAATCGAGGGCCCGAAGAATCCGAATCGTGTGGTCGTTTGTGTGTAAAGTGGAGACCAATCCCTGCTTCTTCTGCTGGAGTTGGTCTGCGAGGATGCGTGTGAAACAGACCCCGGGAGGCGCCTGCGCAGAGAGCTGTCGCGTGGGGCGTGGGGGGCCTGGGGCGGGGCGCACACACACCCCATCCTCCTGTGGGTTTTAAACCTTGTGAACATTCCGCGTATCTGAAAATGGAATACCTTGAAGAAACAGCTGTTGTCAGGCCATCTTCTGCCATTACTGGATTACGAATGTGTCATTAATACGCTCTCACAAACCACAGCCACATTTGGTGCCATTCTGGGGGGCCTGGGGCCAGGAGGGCCCTTCCCACGTTGGCCCTCGTCGGCAGAGGCCTGGGGTACAGATCCCACAGAACCTCCAGTTACACGTGTGACTCTCTTTCAGCCTCTGGATGAAACCAGCCAAATGAGTGACCTCCCGGTGAAGGTCATCCATGTTGAGAGTGGGAAGATCCTCACGGGCACAGATGCCCCCAAGGCGGGGCAGCTGGAGGCCTGGCTCGAGATGAACCCGGGGTGAGTGGGGCCTTGCTTTCGGATGCAGCCAGGGGTCCCGAGCTGCCCTCGTTCCTGGGGCGCTGGCAGCTGGGGGGGTGGTTTTGCTTTCATTCAGGAACATGCCAGTTTGCTGAGGAGAGTAAATCCCGTGGGTGCTGGGGAGAGGCGTATTAAAACGTGACTGTTTTTTCTAGATACGAAGTAGCTCCAAGATCTGATAGTGAAGAAAGTGGCTCAGAAGAAGAAGAGGAGGTAAGGGTCCGTTTCCTGGCCGTCAGGGCTCTCAGTGCTCTGTTGGGGTAACTTCCACACCTTGGGCGCCCGGCACCCCTTTGCACCGTGATTGCTCCTGCTCTGCATGAGCACCGCGTGGGGCAGGAGGCAGGCCCAGGGCGGCCAGGGCCTCAGGCTTGGCTGAAATTCAGTGCTTTAGAGCTGCACTTCCAATACGATAGCCTTTAGCCCCATGTGACTCTTTCAGTCTTAAATTAACCAAATTAAATAGAATATAAAACTCCCATCCTCAGCCGTACCAGCCACCTTTCAGGTGCTCCAAATTTGAAGCTCCTTCCTCTGAAAAGATTGTTGTGAAATGGTGCTCAGTACTTCCTGCATGTTCTAGCCCATTGTAATTCCTTCTTTGGAGACACAAAATGGTTGCATTTATTGTGTAAATTCTCTCAGGCATTGAATTCTGCCGTGTTGAGGAAATATTTCCTGAGTTGCCAAAGCCCTCTCCATTCCAGAGTGCCTCCTTGGGAAGGATGACTCGGAACCTTTCCATAAGGGGGCGTCTCCGTCATCAGCATCCAGACGGTGCTCTGTCACGCCCCCTTCAGTTGCTGTAAATGTACCTTAAAAAGCTTTGCCACTTCCAAGAATTTGTTCAGAAGGGAATTTTCACAGGCATTTCTTTGATTGCTGTTACAGTGGAGCCTCTTGTTCAAGTGTTCCTAACCGTCTGGTTTCTTCTGTGAACATTTTGCATCATTTGCCATATCTGATCAGTTACAAGTGGTTTTTTACTGATTTTTAAAACACTCTTCGTATATTTTCCCCAACCTGAAATCTGTGTAGTATTCACCTCTGATCTTTTGTTTTGTCCTGCTTTTACTCTCCTTATTGCCACTTCAGCTCATCTGGGATTTATTTGGTGTAGGGCCTGGGGCGGCGCTCTCCCCCCTCCCCCCAGGAGGAGCGTTGGGATTCAGTGAGGTGTAGTGAATTTACAGACTTAGGCATTCTTCCCGCACACCGGTCTCAGAGCGTCCAGCAACCCCCCACACCTCCCTTCCTCCTGGTGAAGTTTGTTCTTACTACTTCCTCCAGCTCCAGGAAACCACTGGATCGGCTTTCTGTCTCTGTCAATTTTGCCTTTTCTGGGCATTTCACATAAATGGAGTCCAGTAACATGCAGCATTTTATATCTGGCTTCTTTTCTGAGGCTCATCCGCGTTGTTTGTTGTTTATGTATCAAGAGGTCGTTGCTGTTTATTCCTGAGCCCTGATCCATTGTATTGTGAACCCCACATTTTCCGTTCACTAACTAACGAGCATTTGTGTGGTTTCCGTTTTTTGCTATTCTGAGTAATGTTGCTGCGAACATTCCTATAGGCATCTTTGTGTGGACGTGTTTCCATTTCTCCCGGGTAGACGCCCGGGAGTGGGATTGCTGGGTCATGTGGTTAAGTTTATGTTTGCCTTTCTAAGAAACTACCAGATTGTTTTCTGAAGTGGGTACACCATTTCTCTGGTTCCAGTTTCTCCATATTCTCGTCCACACCTGGTGTTACCTGTCCTTTTGATTATATCCATCCCGGTGGGCGTATCGTAGTGTCTCACTGTGGCTTTAACTCGCATTTTCCTAGTACCTAATAATGCTCAGTGTGTTTTTTCACGTGTTTATGCAACATTCATTATCTTCTTTGGTGAACATCTCTTTACATTTTTTGCCCGTTATCAGTTACACTGTCGTCTCATCATTGAGTTGAATTCTTTATAAGAATTCTTTATAGGGGCTGCCTGGGTGGCTCAGCTGGTTAAGGGTCCAACTTCGGCTCAGGTCATGATCTCACAGTTGTGGGTTCGAGCCCCGTGTCGGGCTCTGTGCTGACAGCTAGCTCAGAGCCTGGAGCCTGTTTTGGATGCTGTGTCTCCCTCTCTCTCTCACCCTCCCCTGCTCATGCTCTCTCTCTCTCAGAAATAAATTTAAAAAAAAAAAAAGAATTCTTCATATGTTCTTGGTACATGTTCCTCATCAAATACCTAATTTACCATGTCTTCTGCTAGTCCTTAGTCAGTTTGCCTTTTTTATTTTTTTAAAGTTTATTTGTTTTGGGAGAGACAGAATGTGAGCAGGGTACTGGCAGAGAGCAGGGACAGAATCCCAAGCAGGCTATGCACTGTCAGCGTAGAGCCTAATGCAGGGCTCAAAAACTCACGAACCATGAGATCATGACCTGAGCTGAAACCAAGATCAGACGCTTCAGTGACTGAGCCGCCCAGATGCCGCAGTTTGCCTTTCCCCTCCCCACCCAGTATTGTTTCTTCCAATGCAGAATGTTTAAATTTTAATGAAACCCAGTTTATCAAATTATTTTGTTCACGCATTGTGCTTTTCGTGTTATATCTAAGTATGTTTTCTTCTAGAAGTTCTGTAATTATAGCTCTTACATTTAAGGTCCTAGTTGAGTTGATTGCCATGTGTGGTCTGAGACATAGGTTTAACTTTTTTTTGGCCTGTGGACATCCATCCTACATAGCATTATTTGATGAAAAGACCACTCACTTCTTCTTTGGTTAGTTTTAGCACTTCTGTGGGAAATCAGTTGACCATAAATTAAGGGTTTTTTCGGCCTCTCACTTCTTTTCTATTAATCTTCATGTCTATTTTTCTGATACTACCACTTTATCTTGATTATCATAACTTATGATAAGTGTTGAAATTAGCTAGTGTTATTCCTTCACTCTTGTGGCTTTTGTTGTCTATTCAATTTTTTTTTAAATTTTTAATGTTTACTTATTTTTGAGAGAGAAAGAGGGACAGTGTGAGCAGGGGAGGGGCAGAGAGAGAGGGAGACAGAATCCGAAGCAGGCTCCAGGCTCTGAGCTGTCAGCACAGAGCCTGATGAGGGGCTTGAACTCCTGAACGGTGACATCATGGCCTGAGCTGAAGTCAGATGCTTAACTGGCTGAGTCATCCAGGCGCCCCGATTTCATTGTCTATTCTAGATCCTTTTGGTTCCTATGTAAATTATAGGGTCAGCTGATCAGTTACTACAAAAATGCTTGCTGGGATTTTTTTTTTTTTTTTAAATAAGATTATCCTGGAGTTTTTAAGTTTGCTTGTTTATTTATTTAGAGAGAGACCGAGACAGCGCAAGTAGAGGAGGAACTGAGAGAGATGGAGAGAGAATCCTAAGCAGGCCCTGCCCTGCCAGCACAGAGCCTGATGCAGGGATCAGCCTTGAAGCTGTGACATCATGACCTGAGCTGAAACCAAGAGTCAGACCCCCTTTTTTTTTTTAATGTTTTATTTATTTCTTAGAGAGAGAGAGACAGCATGAGCAGGGGAGGGTCAGAGAGAGAGGGAGACACAGCATCCGAAACAGGCTCCAGGCTCTGAGCTAGCTGTCAGCACAGAGCCCCACGAAGGGCTTGAACCCACGAACCATGAGTTCATGACCTGAGCCTAAGTCGGACGCTTAACCAACTGAGCCACCCAGGCACCCCGGGGTTTTTATTTTAAAGTTTATTTGTTTTAAGAGAGACCGTGTACATGCACATGACCAGGGATGGAGCAGAGAAAGGGAGAGTGAATTCCAAGTAGACTCCTCACTGTCAGCACAGAGCCCACAGCAGTGCTTCACCCCATGAACTGTGAGGTCATGACCCTGTGAACTAGGAGGTCATGAGCTGTCAGCACAGAGTCTGATGGGTGGGGGGGGGCTTGAACTTACGAACTATGAGATCATGACCTGAATTCAGACGCTTAACAGACTGAGCCAGCCAGGCACCCCATTTTGTCTCATATTTTTTATGTTTTAAGTTGTTTGCTTTTTATTTCTTATCTATTAATTTATTATATAAATTAACTTGTAGATATTATACCAGCCTTGCATTCCTGAGATAGTCCTGCTTTGTCCTGTTGTCTATTCTTCCCTGTGTATCGCACTGTTGCTACTGTCTTGTTGAGGACTTGGGAGTCTTTATTCATGAGATACTAGTCTGTGGTTACTTGTGACATTTTTGTCTGGCTTTGATATGGTTAACATTGACTTCATAGAATGGATTGGAATTGTTCTCTCCTCCTGTATTTTCTGGAAGAGTCTGTGAAGGACTGGTATCCTTAATCTTAACATATTTGGTAGAATCACCGCTAAAGCCATCTGGACCTGGCCTTTCAGTGTGAGATTTTATTTACTAATTCAGTTAGCTGTTAAATACTTTTTTTTCCAAATTTTTCCATTTTTTGACTCGGTTTTAGAAATTGGTGTCCTTATCGTATTTCTGTGGATTTGGTAATCATTTCTTTTTCGTCACTCATTTTGGTGATTCAGTAGTTTGTTTTTCACTTTTTGGTTGTCAATCTAAGTTTCGTTTATTCATTTGAGACTTTTCTCCTGGTATACTTGTTTAAAAGTTATATATTTCCCTTTAGGCACTACTTAAATTGCAGTCCATAAGTTTTGATATATTGTTTCTGTTTTCATTCAGTTCAAAATATTTTCTAATTTCCCCTATGATTTTTTTTTTTTTTTGGACCATTAGGTCATTTAAAGTATGTTAAATTTTGAGCATTTGAGAATTTTCTGGAGTTTTTCTGTTTTTTTTTTTAATTTTTAATGTTTTTTTATTTATTTCTGAGAGAGAGAGACAGACAGCATAAGCAGGGGAGGGTCAGAGAGAGAGGGAGACACAGAATCTGAAACAGCCTCCAGGCTCTGAACTAGCTGTCAGCACAGAGCCCGACACAGGGTTCGAACCCATGAACTGTGAGATCATGACCTGAGCCGAAGTCGGACACTTAACCGACTGAGCCACCCAGGCGCCCCTGTTTTTTATTTTTATTTTTTAAACATTTATGTATTTGAGAGAGAGTATGAGCAGAGGAGGGGCAGAGAGAGAGGGCGACACAGAATCCAGAGCAGGCTCCGGGCTCTGAGCTGTCAGCACAGACAGCCCGATGCAGGGCTGGAACTCACAAACTGTGAGATCATGACCTGAGTCGAGGTCGGATCCTTAACGAACTGAGTCACCCACGGGTGCCCCAAGCAGTTTTCAGTTTTTGATTTCTAATTTAATTTTCTCATGTTACAGACGCCTGGGTGGCTCAGTCAGTTGAATGTCTGACTCTTGATTTCGGCTCAGGTCACGATCCCACGGTTGTGGGATAAACCTCACATCAGACTCTGCTTAGAATTATTTCTGTCTCCCTCTGCTCCTCCCTCCTGCTTGCTTGAATTCATGCGCCATCCTCCCAAAATAGATAACGTAAATGAATTAATAATAATCATAAAATAATTTTTCATGGTGTGAAATTACTCTGTATGATTTTTAATTCTTTCAAATTTATGGAAACTCATTTTATGGCTCAGCATCCTGTGGAGTGTTTCGTGTTCACTTGAAAAAACGCTGCAGGGGCGCCTGGCTGGCTCAGTCGGTTAAGCGTCTGACTTCAGCTCAGGTCACGATCTTACGGTTTGTGGGTTCGAGCTCCGTGTCAGGCCCTGTGCTGACAGCTCAGAGCCCAGAGCCTGCTTAGGATTCTTTTGGATTCTTACTCTTCTCTCTGCCCCTCCACTGCTCGTGCTCTGTCTCTGTCTCTCTCTCTCACAAATAAATAAACATTAAAAAAAGAAAAAGGCTTCTGCATTTTGTTGGGTGTAGTGCTCTCTACATGAGAGTTGAGTTGGTGGACAGTGTTCAGGCCACATATATCCTTGCTGACTTCCGTTTAGTTCTGTTGTTGAGGATGAAGTAGGAAAATCTATATTTTTGTTGAATTTTTCTCCTTTAAATTTTGTCAGATTCCCTTTATGTATTTTCATGTTCTGTTGATAAATAAGCTTACTTGTTATATCTTCCTGATGTAGTTGATATTTTATCATTGCCGACTGTCCTTGTCCCTAGTGATGTTTGTTTTGAAGTCTCTTTTGTCCAATGTTAGTATAGTCCCTCCAGCTTTCTTATGGTTACTGTTTGCGTGGTCTATAGTTTTCCATTCTTTTTAAAAAATGTTTTTAATGTTTTTATTTATTTCTGAGAGAGACAGCATGAGCAGGGGAGGATCAGAGAGAGACGGAGATACAGAATCTGAAGCAGGCCCCAGGCTCTGAGCTGTCAGCACAGAGGCGGATGCAGGGCTCCAACCCACCAACTGCAAGATCATACCTGAGCCAGAGTCGGATGCTTAACCGACTGAGCCACCCAGGCGTCCTTCATTTTCATTTTTAATCCTGGCTTTCTAGGAATAGGCCATGTTCCTTTGTAACTTAGTAGTTACCCAGTGATTAGGCAGTGATTGTGCTCAGACCTTTTGAGCCAATGATAGGGCTTCTGTCTCCAGCGGATGGGTAGAATGTAGAAAGGAACATCCAGGTCCGGCCATTTTCAAGTCCGCCCTTGGCTTTTACTTTCTGTGGGGCCCCTTTTGCATTTTCTGTGCACGTGGTCATGGGCTCAGCCTGTAATTTGCTTTCCCAGTCAAAGCAGAAAAGCTGACAACCCCATTTTATTTCAGCTGTGCCAGTGGCTCGTGTGGCCAGTGCCCACTGCTGCGAAATGACCGAGTCCCCATCAGACTCAGCTGCCAGTGCTCATGGCCTGGCCTCCCTGGCAGAACCTTCGAGGTGGAGCCAGGGGACGGGAGCGATGGAAGCGGACCCACGTGAGAACGCTACCATCTCCCACTCTTCTTACCCAGTGTTCAGCGAGTTTTCAGGCATTAATGCTTCTCAGGCCCCCAGAGCTCCAACATGGTTGCTTTTGCCAGTTTTCTTCAGCTTTGAAGCTGTTTTTCCAGGAGCAAATTTGTGGACTCCCTCACTCAAACTTAGCCGGAAGTTCTACCCCTATTTTAATTCCAGACATAGTAATGTCAGCTAGGAAACACCTGCACAAAGCAAGATTATTTTTTTATTTTACCTAAAATGTTTGTGCAATTACCACCTGTTTTTCCAGGTGATTTATAAAGTTATTTTGCGTGTTCTAAGGGACAGCCCACGGGATTTTGATTGGAATTAATTAGTAGATTCATCACGGATACCTTTTCGGTTTATTGCAGTCCCATTATACATAAAGACGGTGATCTACTGGCACCATGTCTGATTTGCCCGGGAATGCAAGACTGGTTTAACACGGGGAAGTGCATTCGTGTGTGTGCTTTGTCGCCGTGTCACACAAAATCCCTTTCCCATGTGCTCTGGAAAGCCTGAAAAATCCTGGTGATGATGAAGAACTGATTTATTATTTTACCTAATCTACAAGTTTATAGAAAACCTCTTGGTAAACTAAGACGCCTGTTACCACCAGTGTTACTTGACCTAGCGCAGACGTTTTAGCCATGTCGATAAAGCCTGAAGTAAATCAGGAGCAATAATGTCGAAAATTTGCCGTAGAGTGTTGAATACTTCGAAAAATTCAAGAGAAGCAAGTCGGAAATGGCTTTGAGTACCAGATCGGGCAGGGCATAAGCTTGGTAGTATGCAGCTTGCAATGGGGAGGCACAGAACATGAGGAATCTACTATACAAGTAACAAGAATCCTGCGTCCCTTGAGGTGGCCTTAAAAAGAAGTGTCTATACTCTGCTAAGAAAACTAAAAATTGTGGCAGTGAGGAGGAGAGGCAAAGACGAGGCATGACGCATCCTGGGATAGTAAGAGGGTGTGAAAACAGCGCTGGCTTCCAAAAGCGTTCTCCCCCTGGGAGCCCTCTGCCGGTCCCTGTGGGGTGGCCTGAGGTGACACCAGCTTGTGTCTTGGTAGGAGGAGGAAGAAGAGCAGCCGCAGCCAGCACAGCCTCCTACCCTGCCCGTTGAGGAGAAGAAGAAGATTCCAGATCCAGACAGTGACGATGTCTCGGAGGTGGATGCCCGGCACATCATTGAGTAAGACGTCCTACCATGGCCTCCTCCTCCGCCAGCCCCTGTCACGGTGACAGCAGAGGGTTGTCGGGTCCCCCTCTTCTCTACGCATGGCCCTCACTACTGTCCACCCCACAGACATTAGGCACTGCAGGCAGAACCAGTGGATTGACTTCGGGTTTCGGTCATTTTCATAGGCCCTGAATAGTCCATCCATTGACATGGTTCATCCTGTGCTTAAGAGGTAGTGCATTGTACAATGGTCGCTTCACGCTTGGTCCCCAGGCCCCCCTCCCACCCCACCCTGTTCCCTCCCTGGAGGAAACTGTTTCCAGTGTCGTGTGTCTTCAGAGATATTTCACGGATCACCAAGCAAAACGTGTGTCTGTTTTTCTTTTTAAGGGCACACGTGTATCTTTCCAGGCACACTTTTCTGCCCCTGGCCCTTTTCACCGAAAGCTTCATATCAGAAGTGACGCTGTGTTTGTAGACAGAGTGTCATCAGTATGATGTTGTGTGTTACACTGTCACGTGTTATCCTGTCCCTAGTGGCGGGCATTCCCGTTATTTCTCATCTTTTGCTCTTAGGAGCCCAAGTACAGTTACGACATATTAATGTAATTGTTGCTTATGGCACAGTTAACGGATGTTCTGGAAAAGAAACTGAGGACTGAGAGTTGTATACGGTCTAGATATGACAAACAGTCATCATCTCAGTCCTTGAAATCCTCTGAGAAATAAGGAAAAGCCCACTAAGCTCACTGACAGATTCTTAAGGAGGTGAAAAACCAGAAGCCACAGCATGGTATGAAACAGTGTGACAGAAGTCAGATCACATATGTCTGTCACATTCATAAAATGTAACAGTTTAAAGTCGCTTTTTAGGAGCATGTAGGTGGTTCAGTTAGTTACATATCCTGACTCTTGATTTTGGCTCAAGTCACAACCTCACAGTTCTTGAGTTTGAGCCCCGCGTTGGGCTCTGTGCTAACCGTGCAGAGCCTGCTTGGGATTCTCTTTCTGCCTGTCTCTCTGCCCTTCCCCCACACATGCACACGCTTGCATGATCTCTATTGCTCTCTCTGTCTCTCTAAACAAATAAAAAAGGCACTTTTACAAATAATTCCAGGTTAGCTCATAAAACAGCCACAACGTCAATGATTCTGGTTTTCTGTGAGGCCATTCGGTGTGCATTTTCGGTGTAGCCCCATGAGTGATCAGCAGAGAGAGTGGGCCGGGGGACGCGCCTCTGGCTGAAAGACGCATTCTTCCTGCGATGTGGCAGTGACCTGATTCCTGTTCCGGGAACATGCGGTCGGGCCCCCTTTCGTTAGTAGTTGCTGCCTGGCCCTCCCTCACACCGTCTGGCTGCACTTCAGCTCACACTGTGGCCGTCAGACCATGGGCCATTGGGCAGGAGGGTCTGCCCTGGAGGGGCTCGTGTCAGATGCACGTTGTCACAGGTGGGAACGTGTGGCCTCACACGGTGTTTCCATCTTACTCCCAGGAACGCCAAGCAAGACGTCGATGACGAGTACGGCGTGTCCCAGGCCCTCGCGCGGGGCCTGCAGTCCTATTACGCCGTGGCCCATGCGGTCACCGAGAGGGTGGATAAGCAGTCGGCGCTTATGGTCAACGGTGTCCTTAAACAGTACCAGGTATGGCTAGAGGGTCACACCCACACAGCACTCCCGGGTCCCCACAGTGTGGTGGCTGCCAAGGCCGCGTTCCAGCCTTCGTCTCTGGACACTCCCCCTTCCCCTCTGAACCTCCCTTTCCCCGTCTGGGAGGCAGGGCCCTGATCTGTTCGCCTGGCCTCCAGGAGGAGTTGAAATTGTGCAATAAAATCAGTATCTGCTGGGTACTTGCTGTGTGCTGGGCAGAACAGGAGGCTGCTCCCCATTCACTTTATGCCCTAACCAGCCCCAGTTCGTGCGGGCCTCCCTCTCCACGTCTGGTGGACGTGGGGGGCGATTGAAGAACAGAGAGGTGTGTGTAGTGCCTCCTCAAAACCCCGCAGCATGGAAGTGGCCAGGATGGGGCGCAGGAGTGGGTGCCCGGGTGCTCGGTGCGCGTCCCACAGAGCCCTGCAGCATGAGGCAGTGGGGGGCGGGACGTCAGGGTCAGGAGCTGGCAGCCCTACTTTCCGTTGGCTATTCCAGGCAGAAGATGTGGACCAGAACAGGAAATTTTATAGACACTTTTAAAAAATAATTTTTTTTTAAATGTTATTTGTTTTTGAGAGAGAGAGACAGAGTGTGAGCAGGGGAGGGGCGGAGAGAGGGAGGCA
This sequence comes from Hyaena hyaena, assembly GCF_003009895.1. Taxonomy (NCBI): domain Eukaryota; kingdom Metazoa; phylum Chordata; class Mammalia; order Carnivora; family Hyaenidae; genus Hyaena; species Hyaena hyaena. Next base: position 1,195,843 of record NW_024081017.1, read on the forward strand.
CAGAATCCGAAGCAGGCTCCAGGCTCTGAGCTGCCAGCACAGAGCCCGATGAGGGGCTCGAACCCACAAACTGTGAGATCTTGACCTGAACCGAAGTCGGGCGCTCAACCGACTGAGCCCCCCAGGCTCCCTGAGATTTTATAGACCCTTATCGCCAGCCCGGCAACCCTGTGATTTTTCAGGAGCGCTTGCTGAGGATGAGGCCAAATAACCAAGGACTGGGCTGATTGAGAGCCAGATGCCAAAAGTCCCTGATGGCCACAGGTGGTTCGCGGGCAGGGACAGACCCATGCCTGGCCTGTGCCAAGTCTCAGAATTCCGGGGGGTGCTCTCGTACCCGGCTGGGGCTTTACTCACGGCCGTTTGCCTCTCTCCGTGCAGATCAAAGGTCTGGAGTGGCTGGTGTCCCTGTACAACAACAATCTGAACGGCATCCTGGCTGACGAGATGGGTCTGGGGAAGACCATCCAGACCATCGCGCTCATCACGTACCTCATGGAGCACAAGCGCATCAACGGGCCCTTTCTCATCATAGTGCCTCTCTCGTAAGTGCCCTCGTCACTGGGGGGCCTGCAGGGTCAGCAGCAAGGCAGCGCTGCTCTTGGGCTTCACTTCCCACCGTTACCTCTTGAAAGACGAAATACACATCTCCAAATAGAGCCCTTGAGCCCATGTCTCCAAATAGAGTTCTGAGGGAACTTGGAAGGGGACACAACTCAGCACTCAGCATCCTTCCTCTCGTTTCTGGGGCCAGGGTGGGAGGAGGGAGGGTGAAGGAGTGCCCTCCTGTCATCCCTATTGGGGCCGCTCTCGCAAAATGACCTTCAGGTGCTCCTCAAATCCACCAGCCACCACTTTGCACACAGGGTGTCGCTGGAGCCAGAGCGCCTCCCGCTGGCAGAACAGAGGAGAACCATTGGAGGGAACATCCCGCCTCCTCTCCCCTGGGTCCCTGAGGCCTCCGGTCCACCTCCCTTCCTGGCCCTGGCAGCCCCGGCACCTAGTGTGATGGGCTCTGGGTCCTCCCCTGCGTCCCTAAGAGGCTCCCACTCACCACCTCTTGGCACCGCTAGCCGCCACCTCCTGCCAGGCAGCCCTGCGGGGGCCAAGGGTCACCAGCCGCCCTAGGCGGCCCTCTCCCTAGGTCAGCGCGGCTGCTGTGCAGCTCACCTGCCCCAGAGCTTTTTAGAAGTCCTGTGGTTCTCGTTAACTCCGGCTCCGGCTTCATGTCCTGTGCCAAACCTACCCCAGGCCTGGGGATGGTGCCCCCTGATGCGGCCAGGCCTCCGTGGGCACGTGGCCTGGCCCTGGAGGGAATGCCCCTGACTGCAGCCAGTGCCCCCTAGTGACCGTCATCCTTGAATCAGCTGTCCAGGGTGAGAACAGGAGCTGAGTGCTCAGGCGCCGATCCCACAGGAAATACCCTCCTGCCTTTAAGGTGGCTGGGCCACCAGAGGCCACGCAGCCACGGCCGGAGGTCCCAGAACTCCCCCAGCATTTACCAGGACGAGTTTATTTCTTCCTTCTGCTTTCCCTTCCTCGTGGTCGTGTGAATTTGCCTGCGCTGCTAGAATCAGATCTGCATAGAAGGAGAACTGTTGGCACAGAGCAGCAGAAGGGCCCAGGCTGAGGACAGATGGCCTCCCCCCACCCCCCACCCCCCTGCCCAAGTCAGACCCAGTTCCTCAGCTTTCTGTTGCACTCCCCCATGCGCCGTCTCCTGACCACCCGTGACTGAGTCCCCTTTTTATGGCCCTGCGCCCCTCTCCCCAGGTGTGAGGTGTGATCTCCTCCACCAGAAAGGTTCAGCCCCGCATGCTGTCCTGCCGCGTGGGTGTTCCATTTGTAAGTCTTCGCTTTAAAACAATTTCATATTATAAGTAGTTGCAAATTAGAATAAAGACTTCTTGGGTGCCTTCCACCCAGCTTCCCTGATCTTTCATATCCCCGGGAGGGCAGCACTGTTCAGGAATCTAGAGCCCTCCTTCACACATTGTCTAACGCCCCCACCGATGGCCCCTCTCTGGTCCAGGCTCTTACTTTTGTCGTCGTGTCTCCGCGACGCATCTGTGACGTTTCTCCAGTCTGTCTTCATCCTCGATGATGTTGACACTTGAATTTGGCTTGGGCATTGGTAGGCTGTCCCTCGGACTGTGTGTGTTCAGTGCCTGGTCCCGAGAGTCTGGTGAGAATCTTCGAGAAGGGATGCTGTACCTTTCCTGGCGTCTTGGTCAGGAGGCACAAGGGATTGAGAGACCTCAGCATGGGAGAGGATAGCTTTGGTCTCTGTTCTGTGCTGCCTGCTGGTTTCCCCACATAAACCTAGGAGTTTCTGCTTGTAATTCACAAGTCCCTGCTGAGGAGGCTTTTAGAGTCCATGGAAATATCCCATTTGTCATCACACTTTGCCCGAAGATTTCCTCATCCCATCAGAGGAGTCCGGCTTGAGGCACGTTCCCCAGCGGGAAGGGCAGATGGTGGTTTGCTTCTGTCGCCCCTCCCGCACGTGTGCAGTGTTCACCGTGAGGAAGAGCTCTCTACCTTCTCCACGTACTTCCTGATTTGTGTGACTCTTATTTTTTTTTTTAATATTTTAAAATATTTATTTATTTTTGAGACAGAGACAGAGTGTAAGTGGGGAAGGGGCAGAGAGAGAGGGAGACACACAGAATCTGAAGCAGGCTCCAGGCTCTGAGCTGTCAGCACAGAGCCCGATGTGGCTTGAACTCACGAACCACGAGATCATGACCTGAGCCGAATTCAGCCACTTAACGGACTGAGCCCCCCTGCGCCCCTGATTTGTGTAACTCCTACCTGAAAGTGGCCAATGGGGACTTTGTTTACTCTGGGGGTCGGGCTCTTCCAGACGTGGCCTGCAGAGACCCTTCGGGTTGGTTCCGGTTTCCTTTGAACACGTCCCGGTCCCTGTATTATGGTTGGCATTGGCTCGAGAATAGCTTCGGCTTTCTAGAAAAGTTGCAGAGGTACTACTGAGTGCCCTGCGTGCCCTCCCCTAGCTACCCTGTTGTTGCTACCGTCTCATGTGAATGTGATATATTTGTCACAACTCGGGAGCCGGCCCGAGCACGTCACTGCTGGCCAGCGTTCCAGCCCCTCTCTCTACTTTCCTCCCAGCGCCTGGCCTCCCTCCCGGGACCCCAGGCTACCTTCAGCCCTGCCGAAGCCTTGGCCTTCTGTGGCCAGCAAGCGCCCCTCCTTTTCCATGTTTTTGTTCATCTTGACGGTTCCAGGCAGGATGAGGCAGGTGTTTTGTAGGATGGCCCTGAATCTGAGTCTGCCTGGTGATTTTTTTCATGCTTGGACAGGATGCTAATTTTGAGGGTCGAAGAGCACAGGGGTAAAGGGTCCCTGTCGTGACATCATTTCAGGGGCAGCTACCTCTGTGTGCGTTGTCACTGGTGATGTTGACCTTGCTCACCAGGTTGAGGTCCTGTTTGTCAGGTGTCTACACTGTGAAGTTTACACTTTCTTTCGCCTCCTGTACTGTGTTCTGGAAGTCACTGAGCTCTGTGCTCATATAATAAGTGAGCAGGTAAGGTCCACCTCTTTGAGGGAGAAATAGCTCTGTAAATTCCGTAGAATTCTTATGGATAGAAGATGTATGTCTTTTTTCCATTTGTTGGTTTATTTAATCTTTTTAGCCCCTTTTTTTAAAAAAGGTTATTTATTTCAAGAGAGAGAGCAACAGAAGGGCAGAGAGAGAGAGAGAAAATCCCAAGCAGATTCTGCACTGTTAGCGCCAAGCCCAACATGGGGCTCAATCTCACAGACTGAGATCATGACCTGAGCAGAGATTGGGTGTCAGATGCCTAATCAACTGAGCCACCCAGCTGCCCCTATTTAACTGTCAGTACGGACTCACAGGCACCTATTTTACCTTGCTCTGTACACCAGTACTGGGGTGTCTTGTTGCTCAGATCCTTCCAGCTTGAACCACGGGGAGCTCTCCGTTGGAGCTGCTCTGTCCCATTGATAGGCCCCCATCATTGTGGGGTGTCGTGTTCTCTGGTACTCAGAAGATGTGCCCAGCTCAACATGTACATTTCCTGCCTAAGGCCTAGAATTGGCCCTTTTTCCTAAGAGGCCCCAGTTTCTCAGAGGACGGTATTAGAAACACAGAGCTGGGTGCTAGGCGTGACCCTTGCTTCTGAAGCATCATTACTAGCGGGCCCTGTCAACGGACAGCACTGGGAAATAAATGCATGTGTTGATCTAATGTGATTTCTGTGTCAAGTCACGTACAACAGCTGCCTCTGACTCAGCCACAGAGCTCCTTCTGGCACTTTCTTATTTGTTCATTTGCAGTACCTGGATGGCTTGCTGTGCACATCCAGCACTTTCCAGGTAGTTAATCTGCGTGAAACAACGTTACCAATTAGAGCATGCTATTCAGATCAAGTTCCTTCTGTCTTGCGGCAGTTTCCCATCAAAATAACTTTTCCTGGGATTCCTTAAGTCAGGGCTTCAGTGACGTTGCACCGTGTGTTGATCTTCAGGCTTTTTACACCCCTATCCCCCCGGACAAGTGTCTGGTCCGTCGCGTGACCTCTCCTCCGGGCCAGGAGAGCTCCTTCTGCCCCAAGGAGCCATTTCAGACATTGAGCGTCCAGCTGTCCTATCTACTCGCTGGGATAAACAGCCGTCCGCCACGAGTTTGCTGTGTCTCCCAGCCTGCCTCCTGCCCCCAACTCTCTTGGCTCTTCCCCCTCCTACTGCACACGTTCCCCACACCTCAGGTTCTGGCCCTCCGCTTCTTTCTCGCTCCCTTGACTGTATGCCATTTGGTCCGTACAATAGAATCCTGACTTGAGGGACTGGACCAGGGCAGCCTTGCTGACCCTCAGGAAGGGGTAGCCCAGAGCCAAGCCATCTGAGGCAGGCCCGGTGGCTCCAAGACGCCGGGACCCACGCTTCGACAGTTTTTTGCTCAGTCCTTCTTAGTGTAGGACTTCGGCTCTTAGCCTCTTTACCTCATGGCTGCAAGATGGCTGCACTGCCTCCATCATTTCTTTCTTTCTTTCTTTTTTTTCTTGTTTACTTAAAAAAATTTTTTTTAATGTTTTTATTTATTTTTGAGAGAGAGAGAGAGAGTGTGAGCAAGAGGAGGGTCAGAGAGAGAAGGAGACACAGTATCCAAAGACAGCCTCCAGGCTCTGAGCTAGCTGTCAGCACAGAACCCGATGCAGGGCTCGAACCGACGAACCGTGAGATCATGACCTGAGCCGAAGCTGGACGCTTAAATGACTGAGCCACCCAGGCGCCCCTCCTCCATCATTTCTAAAGGTTCCCAGGGTAGTGGACAGGGCCAAGGGCAGCTGATTGTCCCCCCCCCCCTTTGAGTGCTTTCCACCACAGCACCTTGAACTTCATCTCATCGGCTCCCACTAGGCCCACCTGGTTGGCGCTGGTTGCTGAGGAGTCTGGGAGCTGGGGGTTTGCGGTGAAGACAGTACCACCCTCAGCGGAACTTCTTGCTGAGCCACAAGCAGTCTCTGCCACTCGGCCTCTGAGTCCTGTGTTTGCAAACTAACCAGACTAGACTTTTTGAGTGAATTCCTTTTCTCACCAGAAGCTGTATATCCCGGTGTTTCCCAGGGAACCTACCGCCTGTGAACTTGGCTTTAATGTTGTCCTCACCCTCTCGAGTCTGTCTCACAGTCCTGGGTGAATTGTTCCTCCTCATCCACCCTCCACCCACCCCCATGCCTGCTCACGGCCGCTTCCTCTCTCTCCCCGCACTTCCTGGCCTTGCTTCTCCCATGGAGGGGCAGACGGCGTTCGTGCTACTGCCCCACATGCAGCCCCCGAGCCCTCCACCCGAGGCCGGCGCGCTCTCCCCACCTCCGCTGTCTCCCATGGGGCAGGAGCCTGCAGGGGCCGCCATTTTCATTTCAAGGTGCCACCGAGCACTTGTGTGTCTCCCGTGCTGGCTGGTGTCGCCAGCACACTCTCCACGGCTCTGAGCCTGAGACGAGCCACTGCGGGGCTGCAGTTTTCCTGGGAGCCGGCTCACGAGGTGCGCGTCCTCATGGGGTCCTGGGGCCCCACAGCAGCGACAGGACTGCTTCCATAGCCACCCGCCTCCAGCCCAGGGCCGCTCCAGGCTCCGCCTCCCCAGTGCATCATCCCTCCCTCCCCCAGGCACTCGGTTACTCAGCCGGCCCTGAGTGTCATGGCCAAGTTGGCCTCATGCCCCCGTGAACATTAGCTTAGACAGGAGCTGTTGATGAATGAATTAGCACCTGACTATCCCTTCTTTATTTCCGTCAGCACATTGTCAAACTGGGCATACGAATTTGACAAGTGGGCCCCCTCCGTGGTGAAGGTGTCCTACAAGGTACGTCACAACCTGAAGAGATGGATGGGGGTGGGGGGTGACAAGTCCGCTTGCGTCACTCGTAGGGTGCACACGCCCACGTTTTCCTGGGCTCTACATGTGGGATTGTGCTATTTGTGAAGGGTTGGGATCATGCTTTTGAGAGTGGTGCTTTTTTAAGTGATGCTGTGGACTCAACTCGTGGCATCTGGTGACGTCATTGCGTTCACTGGACGATGTTCTTGTCACCCGAGCTTTGGTTACAACCCATTCACGTAGGACGACTTGAGAGTACTGTGATCTGTGGGACGTGGGGCTTGTTCACCCTGTGAGGAAGGGACTCTGTTGTCGTGCCTCTTAGCGGGGCAGCCGAACAGAGAGGACAGCCGTCCTGCAGCCCTGTAGCGGCAGAGCCGCTTGTGGCCCTGGCTGTCAGGCTCCTGGGTCCAGGCTCCTCACCCTGTGCTGGGAGGCTCTGGGCCGCGTGACGCGGAGGAGGGGTCCTGACACCGAGAGGGAGAATGTGGTGCTTTTAAAGAGCTAAGAATAGTTCTGCTCGCGAGAGCTCATGGGACCCCACAAAGCTCAGTCAGCCTGGACTGTGAGCCTGGAGAATGCACCGTGTCTGCATCCAGGCGCCCAGGACACAAGGGTCAGGAGTTTGGAGCTGGGGAGGGTCAGGGCAGGTTTGCTCACTGCGGACAAGCTGGAACTACACGTGCTCAGGGCACCCGCACAGCCAGGGCAGGCCCGGAGGCCGAGGCCCTGGTTTCCAGCCGGGGGGCCTGGGAAGAGGAGGGGGCTGATCGGCCCTGAGCCAGGAGCAGGTGTAGTGTAGGCGGCAGGTTGGAGGACAGGCCCGGCAGCGCCCCTGGCGCCTCTCCATGGCAGTAGCCCCCCTCCCCTGCAGTGCCTCTCCACGGCAACCCTCCCCCCCACCCCCCACCCCCGGCCAGGTGGCAGCCGCCAGGTCCCCAGGAGGCTGAGGTGTGCGTGCCTCCTCTCCCTCACAGGGCTCTCCGGCAGCCAGGCGTGCTTTCGTCCCGCAGCTCCGAAGTGGCAAGTTCAACGTTTTGCTGACGACTTACGAGTACATCATTAAGGACAAGCACATCCTTGCAAAGGTAGTGTCCTTGTGTAAAGCACACCACACCCCAGGCAGCCACGTGATGTCAGGGAGCACCCGATCCAGGGGTGTCACACGTGTGTCATACAGACCGGGGGAGAGCATCTTCCCGTACGGCCCGCCAACCCTGTCCTCAGTGAGCCTGGCAGGGTGATGGTGAGGCCGGCCTTGTCTCTGCCTGAGTCAGGTGGCCGTGGCCCTCCATCCCTGGTGGCTGTGCCACTCCCACCATGGCATTCAGGGCTGAGGACTCGTGTTCCGTCGGCCTTGGGCTGCTGAGAGTTGTTAGGAGCCTCTTGAGGGACCCTGTCGTGACGGCAGCTGTAGGCAGGCCGGCAGTGCGTCACTGAGACGGTACCCTGACCCACATGTGAAGCAGGCATGGTCCCTCACCTGCAGGGAGCTCATTTTTCCTGGTTTGGAGGAAAGATGATGCGTGTGTTCTGACCACCAGCCATCTAGCACAGGTTAGGTCGAGGGGTCGAGATTTTGACCCAGGGATGGAGGTGTTCCCGAGTCACCTCTAGGGGCTTAGTCATTGTGACGACTCGGGGTGCTTTGTATCCATCCCCGGCATGTAGACAAGGGAACTGGGGTCCCGTGAGTAGGCTCTTCCCCTCACACCTGTGGGCAGACGACCCCTTCCACCTCGGTGCAGAGCCTGGCCCATCCCAGGCCCGAGAACGAGGCTCTGAAAATCCTTACCTGACAGCAGCATTAATGGGTGTCAAGGCCACGTGACGGGGATTCCTCTGGAGCCTTGCCCGGGTCAGCTCTGCTCTATGCAGTCGGCAGCTGACACACGCCTCTCTAAGGCGTCACTGTGTCCGTGGGAGGAGTCGCTGAAGCAGGGAGCACTTGGGAGACTCATCACGGTGTCCTGCAGACTCACGCTCACCCTGAGGCCGGACATCGAGCCCATGTCTCCTGGTCCCGTGGTCACCAGCAGGCTCTGGGCACAGCCCCAGCCCCTCGGAGCCCACATTCTGAACTTACTTGTGCAAGTACCTCCCTGAGAGGCACAGCCTGGTGGTTGGAAAATGTACCAGCTTCTGAGCCACGTCCCTGTCGACCCCCAGCCCAGGGCCCTCTAATCAGCGCGGGGTGTGTTATTTGGAGTAGATTCTGTGCTACATACAAGCATCTGTGACTTGGGGGGAAACCAGAGTACTTTTCTGCAAGGTGCGTTGTGCGCCCAGCAGCGGGTCACAGGCACATCTCCCTGTGTGTCTGCACCGCCTGCTTCGTGAAGGTTGTGTCATGTGGCTATCGCTTGTCAGGGGACCTTGTTATGCCCCTGTTCTTCACCTAAACCTGCCGTTCTGGCTGGAGACCTGCCTAAGGGCTGGGGGAGTCGTGCCAGGCTCAGGGCGACCCGGCTGCGGCCCCTACCCCTAACTGCCTGCTCTGGGACCCGCAGATCCGTTGGAAGTACATGATTGTCGACGAAGGCCACCGCATGAAGAACCACCACTGCAAGCTGACGCAGGTCCTCAACACGCACTACGTGGCCCCGCGCCGCCTGCTGCTGACGGGCACGCCGCTGCAGAACAAGCTGCCCGAGCTCTGGGCGCTCCTCAACTTCCTGCTGCCCACCATCTTCAAGAGCTGCAGCACTTTCGAGCAGTGGTTCAACGCGCCCTTTGCCATGACTGGGGAAAAGGTGTGTGTGCGTGGCCGGCCCCGTGCCGGGTGTGGGTGAGGCGGGGAGGGCGGTTGTGCTCGTGGGCTTTCCGCAGGGGAACTTTGCCCGAGCACATGGTCCCAGGCTCGGCTGGCTTCTCTCAGGGGTCTGCTGAGTGCCCGCCACAGCGGGCCAGGCCTGAGCAGGATGCCAGGGCGGGAGGCCTGTGGAGCAGAGCAGCCCTGGTGCCAAGCCTGAAGGGTGGAGATCGTGCGAGTGAACCCCGGGGAGTCTCTCGGGCTTCCCTGGCCCTGAGCCTCGGGTCCAGGGAGGGGACAGCGAGTCATAGGGCCGTGAGGTAGCTGCGGCGCTGGCAGGGCACAGCTGGAGGTCCCGAGGGTCCTCTTGGTCCCCCTAGAGAGTTCAGATTTCACCCCAAGGGTAGCGGCAGGCTCAGAGGGTTCTAGTTAGAGAGGCAGCACGGTCAGATTCTGTATATTTTGTTTTTAACGAGTGCTGTGATTAACATCTCTTGACATCCATGTGGCTGGGGATGACATCGTCAACTGAAAACCAGACCTGGGGCCCAGGGTCCAGGTCTTCACTGCCTGATGAGGCCTCCACGCTGGCTCCCGGGGCAGGCCTCCTGTGCCATTGGGGCCTGAGGGGGCTTACAGGCGGGTCATGTTTTCTGTTGAATGAGGCTGCAGGCTAGACCCTGGGGACCGAGGAATGGGGCACAGTTGCAGAGATTGGACGTTAAGGAGGAGCGTCACTGCCCCGCTGGGGCCAGGCTCCCCCGGGGCCACGGGTGTATGTGGCCCAGCCAGCTAGTTCCCAGTCGTCAGTCACAAGGGTCTCTGTGGGCAGGTCGAGGTCACCTGGGGCCACCTTACTGTCATCCACGAGGCCCCCTCTCCCAGGCACCAGTTGAGACAGAAGCCCTTCTGAAGGAGAGAGTGTGGCTTTTCCAGGGCGAGCCCCCAGTTTTCAGACTCCCAGGACCCTCATTCCAAGCATATGGCTCTTCTTTCATTTATTTTCAAGGTTAGCCAGAGTTCTAGAACTGCACCATGAGGTTATCAGGGAGCCCAAGGAAGATAATGTTAAGCCTAGTCTATTTGACTCTTTTATTTTTATTTTTAATTTTTTTAACGTTTATTTATTACTTTTGAGAGAGAGTGTGCTCGCGCACAAGTGGGGAAGAGCAGAGAAGGAGACACAGAATCCAAAGCAGGCTCCAGGCTCTGCGCTGTCAGCACAGAGCCCGATGTGGGACTCAAACTCACGAGTTATGAGATCATGAACTAGACTGAAGTCAGACACTTAACCCACTGAACCACCCAGATGCCTTTTTAAAAAAATTTTATTTTAACATTTATTTATTTTTGAGAGACAAAGAGAGACAGAGAGCGAGCCAGGTAGGGGGCAGAGAGAGGAGACACAGAATCCGAAACAAGCTCCAGGCTCTGAGCTCTCATTAGATCCTGACGCGGGGCTTGAACTGACAAATCTTGAGATCATGACCTGAGCCAAAGTCAGGCGCTTAACCGACTGAGCCCCCCAGGCGCCCCTTAATTTTTAAAAGTTGAACTCGTTAGCAGCATAGCAGACACCTTGGGAGAGCAGCGTTTCTTTCCCCCCGTACCCGCCAGGCTGAAGTGAGAGAGGATTCAGGGCTCGCAGCGACAGAGCCCTCCATGAGGACCATTCGTTTTACACCAAATGTTCTGTGAACGTGCTTCTGCCCCACTTTCCTGTGGCGGTGTTGGCGGGTCTCCAGACACACGAGTATCTACTGCTTGTGGGGGAGCAGCCTGGTGTGCTGTTTCTTTCCCTAGTAAGGTCTGTGGGGTGCGATTTCCTGGAACTTTGGTTTCCACACCCTAAGAACTCCTTGGAAGGTTCCAGGTCCTTCGAGTTTTCTAAAGGAGGGCGGTGCCCCAGCAACCCACCAAAGTGCGAGGCAGCCTGATACAGGCGCTGAGGGCGAGGTGACTCCAGGTGGCCCCGCGCATCCCCCTCCCCCGCACCGCCCCCCCCTTCCCTACGGAGGTAACCTAGGTTTGCTTGTGTCATGGCGGCGCCAGGTGGACCTGAATGAGGAGGAGACCATTCTCATCATCCGCCGCCTCCACAAAGTGCTGCGGCCCTTCCTGCTCCGGCGGCTCAAGAAGGAAGTTGAGGCCCAGCTGCCTGAGAAGGTAACGGATGGTTTTGAGTGGACGAAGCCATGGTGCAGCGTCGTGCCAGGGGCTCTCCAGCCTAGGCCCGGTCGGGTGGCGCTCCGGTGACCATGGCCCTGGTCTGGCTTTGGCATTGTAGTGTCCATGCACTGTGAGGACAGCCATTCACTCACACGCGCTGGGTCTGCCGGGCGGAGGTGGGTGTGGACCAGCGGCCTGGGCGGGTCCTGTCCCATAGGGCTGCTCGTGACCCCGCTCACACCACAGGATGGCTCTGGCTTCTTGCTCGGGGACCCAGTCCCCCTGCTGCCCCCATAGACGCCCTCCCTTCCCCCCAGCGGGACATGCAGCACTTGCCCTTGGGTTCCTGGTGGGCTGGAGAGAAGCTTTGGGAAAGTGGCCAAGTTGCCCCTTCCGGGCCAGCATGTCCCGTCTGTGTGTCTCTGTCCAGCTGCACCCACCACAGCCTGTCTCTCCTTGTTCCCCAGCTGTGGGGACTCCTCACCGTCACCCCTCATGCCCTCATCTGGGCATGTGTCCTGGGGCCCAGGTCATCTCTGAGAGGCTCAGCGGCCAGCGATGGGCTCAGGCTGGGCGTTAGGCTCACACGCTCTCAGTCCTGACTGGCGATGTGTGTCCCCTGCAGGTGGAATACGTCATCAAGTGTGACATGTCTGCGCTCCAGCGTGTGCTGTACCGGCACATGCAGGCCAAGGGGGTGCTGCTCACCGATGGCTCCGAGAAGGACAAGAAGGTTAGCCACGGGCCCCTCCCCTTCCCCACCCAGAAGTCCAAGGCAGGTGGGTTGGGGACAAGCCAGGTGTTTGGGGCTTGAGCACACTGTCACCACCTGAGCCTTCAGCTTCCTTGGAGTTTACCATTGAGATTAAAGGCCTGATCTGGTGGTGATCTGGTGGTGATCTGGCGGTGATCTGGTGGTGATCTGAAGGGCATCAGATAGCTGCGGTTTAAGTCCTACCTGGTGGGAATGGGCTCACCCAGTAAGGACCGATGGCCCATTTCCAGGGATCCCCCCAAGACCCTCCCAGTGTGTCTCTGCCTGATGTCCTCTGCTTATGAAATGCTAGCCTGCCACCGATGCATCGCTCAACACGGCGGAGCCTGATGCTACCCCCAGCGGAGTTAGAATTAGTTAGAATTACCCCCACTGGGGTTAGTTCTGGTGACCCTCCCTTTCCCAGCTGGGAGAGAACTGGCTTAGCAGCCCTGGCCCCTGAGCCCCTCACCTTGTTATTAAGTGCAGGTGCGGTGAAGTTTACACAGGAGGGGCCTGGGCAAGCTGCTGCCTTCTGGAAGCCCACCCGCCCCAGCTCCCCTCCCAAGAACAGAAATTCCCTCCTAGGTGCCTTGATTCTGCTCCCGATGCCTCGGGCTTGGCCTCCCTCCCTGTTTCTTCTGCTCCGTGTTTTCTTTGGGGCCCCTTTTCGCCTGAGCAGTTGGAGCAGACACCCAGTCCCTGCATCCTTCCTTCTGTCTGTAGCCGGGGACCTACGCACATCATCAGGGCCCGTCTGGCGGCAGTCCCTCAGGGCCTCTCCCCACGGCCCGCAGCCAGGAGGGGTGTTTGTCATTCAGCCTCAGCCCTTTGTCCATCGTCCTTCCCTTCTGTCCTGCCAGTCCCAACCGGTCCCTCCCAGCCCCCGGCAGCCGGCGTGCCAGGTAGTCTCTGTTCCCCCAGCGCTGGCTTGGGGCCTTCCACGCCCCCACAGGAGCCAGCCCCTTGCTCCTGACCGCTGCACCGCGAGCCATCCCTCCCCGGAGTGTCCCCGTCCTGCCCCCACCCCCGCAGTCCTGCCCCGGGGACAAGACCTAACATGGGAGCCTCTCTTCTGCCTTCCCAGGGCAAAGGTGGCACCAAGACCCTGATGAACACCATCATGCAGCTGCGCAAGATCTGCAACCACCCCTACATGTTCCAGCACATCGAGGTGAGGCCCCGGCCCCGAGCCACGTCTGTCTGCGCTGAGGCCGTGCACAGAGCCAGGCCCTTCCTCCCTGGTGGCTTTTTATTTGTTTCTTTAAAAAATTTTTTTAAATGTTTATTTATTGTTGAGAAAGAGACAGAGTGTGAGCAGGCGAAGGGGCAGAGAGAGAGGGAGACACAGAATCCAAAGCAGGCTCAAGGCTCCGAGCTGTCAGCACAGAGCCTGACGCGGGGCTCAAATCACGAACCAGGAGGTCATGACCTGAGCAGAAGTTGGACTCTGAACCGACTGAGCCCCCCAGGCGCCCCTCCCTGACAGCTTTTTAAAAGATACTTTATAATACTCGAAGTGGGTAATACCTGTACGTTGTCTTGCTATTGATTTTCCGCGTGTGAGTGCTTATTATAAAGATTCCAAACAACGTAGGAAAATCTGTGATAGAAATGAAAGCTCTAGAAAGCCTAACCCCAGATAGCCATGGAAAGCATTCAGAGACTCTTTGTGGTTATTTTCCCAATGAACCCTGGTGGCGTCCCTCGCCTCTGCTGGGTGACATACTAGCTTCTCCCACCCAGTGACGTGGTCGGGGGCCATTCCTGTCTGGAGCTTCGAGAGCAGCCTCCCTTGTCCTGAAGTCTCTGGGTCAGAACTTTTTTGGGCCACGGTACCCTTTAAAAGTCTGGATTTTTGCTTCTGAATTGCACACGTATATCCATGCTTTTTGGCGTAAAGTCTTGGGGTCTTTGCAAACCCCCTGATGCCCCTGAGATTCCATTTCTCCACTCCGAGGATGGTCCGAGACACCCGTTTTGGTGGTTAACAGTGTTGTCCTGTGACTTGCTTTTCTTTGGAGGAGCTTGAGGGAAGGGATGTTAGTGGGATGGGAAAGCAGCGTGTGCGGCGTCTGTGTGTGGCTTCAGAGCCACTGTGAGAGATGTCTGTGCAATAGTGTGAGGCTCGGTGGTGTCGGGCCATGGGGCCCCTTCCTGCCTGGCCCTCACCTGTCTCTCCTTCTGTTGCAGGAGTCCTTCTCCGAGCACTTGGGGTTTACCGGTGGCATCGTGCAAGGGTGAGAAGCTCCCCAGTGAAGGGGGTGGGCACGCGGGCCTCGTGCATGTCTTTGGCACTTCTGTGGTTGGCTTTATCACTCTCAAGAGCTGTGTCCAATTTCAGAGGCACCCATGTTGGTGGCAGAAAATTTAGAAAGTGTAGACAGACTCGAAGAAGGGACTAGAAGTCCTCCACATCTTGAAAGAAGGCCACCGTTAACCTTATAAGGCAGCCCTGACTTCCAGGGCCCACCGTGCCACAGCCAGGCTCTGGGACACCACCCCCAGCAGCCTTCTTAACTACTCAGCCTACGTTCTGTGCGTGAAGAGAGGTGGTGTATGACCCACCTTGTCACAGGGGTTCTTTCTCCAGCGTTGTTGATAAAGTCCAGCCCAGGCCTTATTAAGGCCCGGCGTGGCCCTGGGTTCTACGTCCAGATCACATCACTGCAAATAGCTTTTCTTTGGAGCTAAAGCCACAGTTGTTTCCCTGGGCGAGTAAACTGCCCTGGAGAGCATAGGCCCCAAATAAGAGATCAAAACGTTCTTTTGCTATGTGCCTTTTGTGGCAGATCGCATAATCGGGGTCTCACAGAGTCGGTTTCGAGTCCTGGCCCTGGCCTTTCAGCAGCCCTGTCTCACTGTCCCCCGCAGCCTCAGTCTGCACAGCTGTAGGCCAGGGGCTTATTCGCTGGGGTGAATGAGAGATGGGGCCCTGGCCCTGAACCTGCATGGGGCACGGTGTGGGCACTCTCCGGCATGAGCCTTCACTCCCGGAGCTTCTCTCTTGGAATGGGGAGGAGGCTCCGCTTCCTGTGGTCCCAGCATGGTTGCTGGTCGCGTCTCTTCTCGTTCTTAAAAGTGTCTGAGTTGGATGACGGTCGTGTGCTCATCCTTGACCAAGACTGGCCCGAGCATATTTTAGTTAGGTTGGAATGGCTTTGCAGAAACTCCACAGGGGTGAATGGGTCTGCCTGGGAAGCCACTTCTGTGCCCTTGACCGTGGTGACCAGCCCACCCGGGCACCCAGGTCAGCCTGCAGGTGGACGCCATCTCCTATGCCTGTCGGCAAAGCGCCATCATTAACGTTCTGTGCGTCCTTCCCCCGCTCCCTCCACTGCGCAGGCTGGACCTGTACCGCGCCTCGGGGAAGTTCGAGCTTCTTGATAGGATTCTTCCCAAACTCCGTGCCACCAACCACAAAGTGCTGCTCTTCTGTCAGATGACCTCCCTCATGACGATCATGGAAGATTATTTTGCGTATCGCGGCTTTAAATACCTCAGGCTCGACGGTGAGTGTGACCAAGAGAGTTGGTTTGTGGAGGGGACTCGTTACCCGCACCTTCCAAAGTGTCTGGCCACACCCCATCCCTCACAAGGCAGGGCAGGGCCTAGAGCCTGGGTCTAGCTTCAGGACCGAGCGGGACTGGCTGGCCTAGGAGATTGGCCAGCCTGGGTCTGACACTCTGGCCTCCTGAGCACGGGTCTCCTGATCCCCACACTTGAAGTCTGGGTTCGGTGGTTACGGGGTGTTACGGCAGCAGCCCTGTTTTGGTTAGAAGTGGCAAAAATCTAGATCCCATGGGCCTGCGGAGGAAGTAAACAAGGCTGAAGCTTGCTGGACCCAGGCATATAGAAGATACTGATGGGCTGTTCTCAGGCTCCTGGCTCCTCAGTCCTCCATCTTGGCTTTACGCTCAGGTGTTCTGGCCGGGCTCCCCAAACGCTTTCTCAGCAAAGTGCTCAGCGGTCCCCAGCAAAGGGTGCAGCCTATCTCTTCCCCCAGAGGTCGAGAGGCTGGCTCTCATTAGGTCGCTGCGAGCCACGTGCACCGAGGGTGGTGGGTGACGGAGAGAGGGACACTGGGATGCAGGGTGACAGCAGGCTTTCCTGGGAACAGTGCTTGGCTGTGACCCTCGTGCTCTCATGGCCTTTGTCCCAGCCCACGGGAGCTCCAGAGGGGTGGGTGCTCAGTGAGATGGTCACAGCGTGCGGGCCGTAAGGTCCGACGCTTGTCAGCTGGCCAGGAAGGCCCCGGGCTCTGTGTGACCGCATGAGTGCTCGGGCTCCTGAGAACGGTGGGCGTGGGGAGCCGCTGGGGTGAACGCCGTTAGGCAGGCTGCTGCTTTCCCACGGCTGCTCAGAGCTTTGATTGAAGCTCACTGCCAGGTGCGTCTTCCTGACAGCCATGCATCTGGTGGAACTGTGGTTTCCCAGACCGCAGACCTGTGGTCGCTGGCATTTCACCTGTGGGTCTCTGCCCTCCCCGCCCCCATGCCTGGCCTGGTCTCGGACTTCCGTCCAGGGCTTTACAAACAAATGACAGCGTGTCTCCCAGGGCCCCTGCCAACGGGCCGGCTGGCCTTTCCAGCCTCCTCTCCCATCCTTCAGGGGCCAGGCCTTTGTGAGTCCTGGTCCCTGTCTGTGTCGCGGTATCAACCCTCAGAGAAGGGCCTGTAGGTACAGAGCATATTCCTACCCGCCACAGCATCTTTCATTTACCCCGTTTCTTTCCTTCCCCATGGTTAGGAGAGGACTTTTGTCGGCTCAGCCACAACTGCAGAGCACCCACGTGGTCACAGGCAGAAACCCTGGCAAAGAACAGATAAAAGGCAGGGGCTCAGCAACTGTGAGATGGAACCTTCCACCGTCATCAGTGAGAGCGAGGGTGCAGGGGGGCCCTTGAATGGGGCCTGCCCCTTCCCTGCTCCAGGCCTCGCATGTCCCCGGCAAGGGGGCAGCTGGGACACGTGGGCTTCTGTGGGCATCGGGCCTCCGTGCCCTGTGTCATGATGTGTAGGCGAGTGGCTGGAAGCCTTGAATTTTCATTTCATCGCCAAGAATGACTCCTGATTTTGCCACAGGCACCTTTGCTCTGAGCTGGCAGCAGGCTGGGCAGTTTCGGTGCCCCTCTGATGTTCACGGTGCTGAAGATCGTGTCCTGGCTGGTCACACGGGAGTCCTTGTGACTCTGTGAAGAGGGGAAGCCCTCCCTGCCTGCAGGGAAGAGTCCCTGTTAGAGGCCCCCATGTGCTTGCCTTTAGCAGAGTCTCCTTGTGACCAGAGAAGCCCCCCTTGCAGTGTGACCGAGGCTCCAGCCGTTGGCCAATCACACGTTCCAGGCTCTGCTCCAGCACCCGCCCTGTTCAGTGCTCACACTGGGCTCGTTTTACTCCCAGATGACCCAGCAGCCCATTGGGGCTCTCGTTCATCTCCCCAGGTGGGAGGAGTGGCGTTAGCTAGCGTCCCTGTGAACGCGAATTTCTCGCTCATCACAGCTGGCGCATTTGTGATGAGCGATCCTGGTGCTGACCCAGGAGGCCTCTGTGGGACACACGCGGGCACCATCCCCACACTCAGAGGCAGGCGTCTCTCCCTGTCTCCTCCGTCACCCCCTTCCTCGCGTGATCCCTCCCCGCCACTGACCACAATCTCCCCACGCCCTGCAGGAACGACGAAAGCGGAGGACCGGGGCATGCTGCTGAAAACCTTCAACGAGCCGGGCTCCGAGTACTTCATCTTCCTGCTCAGCACCCGGGCCGGGGGGCTCGGGCTGAACCTCCAGTCGGCCGACACTGTGATCATTTTTGACAGTGACTGGAACCCTCACCAGGTAAGAGTGGGCTGGTGCCCCAGTGGGGAGGGGACTCGAGCCTGCACAGAGACACTGCCCGGTGCGAGTGGCCGCGGCCTCCTTGGGGTTCTTCCAGAGCCAGTGGCATGGCCCCCATGGCTCCTGAGGCCTTTGAACAGAAGCTTCGAGTATTTTGCTCTGTTTCTCAAAACGTAGATATTTTTTGATTTTTGGAAAAAACATCATTACGATACAAAAAATTCCCGAATTTATGGAATTATGTAAAGAAAGCAGAAAATGTTCCAGTCCTCTCACCTTTTGCTTCTTCAGTGACGTAAGCCTTCCAGGCCACATTCTGTATTCGCTCTCACACAGTTGTGCTTCTAAAAACCCTCGGGGCCCATGTGTACACTGCCGCCCTTCCTTTCCTACCCACCTGCCCTCTCCGGGGCTCCAGGCCACCAGCTACAGAGAAACGGGATGTTACAGATACAGTGGATTTTGCCTTTCCCCAGGGTTTCCTTATAAAATGATCGTTTTTTTTTTTAACGCAGGTGTCGATAACCCGGAGCAGCGTAGCAATCCGATTCCCTCCCACCCACCTCGCTCTCTGAGCATGCGCTGGCACGTGCCCAGGCACACACACGCGTGCTCGGTTCTGACCCACGCACAGCGTGTTTGGGCACATGTTCTCTCCCATAACATGTAAGGGCTGGTGTGCTGCTCCTCTCTGGCCGACACACTGGGGGCCACACTGCCGTTTCCGCAGCTGCCGGGTGTCCGAGCAGCCCCGACACTTTACTCAGACTGCACTCCACACGTGTCTGGGGTTTGTTTGTGAGACCACCTAGGGAGCCCTGCTGTCCCTCTCATGGAGTATTTGTACAAAGACTCACGGGGCCGTCCACCCTCAGAGGTGGGATTGCTTGGCCCATGGCCATGACCTCTCTATGTCCTGTTCACCTGTGCCGCAGTGGCTGCCCTGGGTCTGTCTCCCCCTAGCAGTGTATGTCCTTCTCCGCTCCTGGGACACCAGGCAGCCGTGTGGGAATTATAGCCTCTCTGAGGGGCAGGTGCTCTGGCTGGTTACCCTTTCTATCCACAGCCTGGGGCCTGCTTCTCCCCAAGACCTCCTCAGCGACCAGCCAGTTTCCTGAGAGGTGCCCCATCAGCGGGCAGACAGTGGGCCAAGGTCCCCCTGGAGCCCTGTCCTCTGCCACACTAAGGGCATCAGAAGCCACTAAACTTCCTACGGGGCCTAGGGCACATTATCCAGTGCTTACCCTCCCGAGAAGCATGCTAGCCAAGCCAGGGGCATTCCTGTCCCCGCGCTCCTCCCCCCGCCCCCCTACAGGCATGGCCTCTGCCGACCCCATGGGGTGTGACTCTTGAGTGTAGGCCTACATCGCTCCTGGCCCAGAAGCAGGGCCTCAGGGGCACCCGCCTGATTTGTGGCCAGGGTGATGGTAGAGGTAGTGATGGCAGCCACGGCTGCCACTTGATCAGAGAGAGCTTCACCATGCAGCACACTCCAGGCCGAGTGCCCAATGCCGTTTAGCCCCTCTCCCCACACGGCAGCCAGGAGAAGGGCCCGTGTCTGCACAGTGAGTCCCGAGGCTCAGAGAGACTGGGCCTCGTCCTGGGCTGCACAAAAAGGAAGTAGTGGGGCCCGTAACCAAACCGGGCACTGCCAAGATGCTGTCCGGCCTCGGCCCCATCCCGTGCACGGTGTCCTTAGCGTATACGGCCACACCATGCACAGGGCCCTCCCGCGCGCGGTAGGTGAGGGGTCCTCTGTCAGCCGTGACATGCGCTGCTTGGGAACGTAACCACCCAGGACTTGTGCTCCAATTTGCACTTTCCACTCAAAAACCTGTAGAACCCCAGGAAGGTGTGTAGGGACGGTCCCGGGGTGACATCATCCCGGCCCGGCCTCCCAGCTGGCGGAGCCAGTGGGGGGCTGGGGGGGAGGCAGGCGGAGGCAGGCGCGCGATAACTCGCACACCTTTCCCGATGCCGCCGTAAGGTTGACTTCCTCTTAAAACCGGGTACAGCTGCGTTGGGACTGACCTGTGCCTCTCCCTCTAGGACCTGCAAGCCCAGGACCGCGCCCACCGCATTGGGCAGCAGAACGAGGTGCGAGTGCTCCGTCTCTGCACGGTCAACAGCGTGGAGGAGAAGATTCTGGCCGCGGCCAAATACAAGCTCAATGTCGACCAGAAGGTGATCCAGGCCGGCATGTTTGACCAGAAGTCCTCCAGCCACGAGAGGCGCGCCTTCCTGCAGGCCATCCTCGAGCACGAGGAGCAGGACGAGGTGAGGGCAGCGCCGGCCCCGACCCCCTCCCCGGCGTGAGTGGTGGACGCATGAGCGGCTTTCATTTTTGTTTTTTTACCTTTTTTGCACTCTTATTTTTTTTGCATCCCTTTGGAGTAAAGGGAGTGTGGGCTGAAAGGAAAGAGGATGAGTACTTGCTTTTTCTTTGAAGTGGTTTTTTTTTTGAACTACTGGTGAAAGGCGCCGGATTGACAGCCCTGGAGCCTGAAGTCCTCTATCTATCCACAGAGCAGACACTGCAGCACGGGCAGCGGCAGTGCCAGCTTCGCCCACACTGCCCCTCCGCCAGCGGGCGTCAACCCCGACCTGGAGGAGCCACCTCTAAAGGTGAGAGGGGTAGTTCAGTCTCCACGCCCATCCGGTCCTCGGCTTCCCGGCCGAGACGGCCAGCAAGGGCCCTGCCCCCACGGAGCGTGCGTGTGCGTGTGCGTGTGTGCCTCTCGCTGCCGCGTGGGTCCCCATCCACCGCAGCCGGACCGGGACCGCCAGCTCGTTGCCCGTGGCCTGCCGCCGCCCAGCCCGGCCTCTCCGCACTCGAACTAAACGTGTGCCACCTTCTAGGAAGAAGACGAGGTGCCCGACGACGAGACGGTGAACCAGATGATTGCCCGGCACGAGGAGGAGTTTGACCTGTTCATGGTAAGCGCCGCGCAGGGGCCAGAGGGGTGCTCTGCGGCTTCACGCGCCCCACCCTGTCAACATCAGATAGGACACATCACCCCAGCAACAGTGGTGTCAGCGGCGGGTGACAGAGCCGGGGGTGTTTCTCGGGGTGGCTCCACACTGCCTCCTGAGTGACCCAGCTTTCTTCCGTGGCCTCTGAGGAGCGTTACAGCAGTGGTGGGACATGCGCGCGCGCGCGCACACACACACACACACACACACACACACAGTGTCCTTTTTGTGATCCTCAGTCCTGCAGAGTGCCTGTCCTCCCGAGTCCTTTGTCCTTGAGGTCCTCTTTTAGAGGGAATTGACACTGTCCCCGGCCAGTGGTCGGTCACAGGTACCCCTGAGTCCTGGGTAGAAAGCACTATTCAGCGCAGAATCAGAGTGTGGGCCCTCAGCCTCTCTTCTGCGACCTTGCCGTCTCTTCTGGAATTCTCTGCCCTGAGGGGGAGCTCCCAGCAAGAGCTGCCGGGCCGGCCTGGCCATTGCCAACCCCAGAGCTTGTGTTCAGCTGCCTTGCAGCATCGGCCTCTGAGGCAGAGAGGCCTCCCCTTGCCACATGGCTGTCGTATGTGCCCGGATCTCCCGTGCTCACTCCTCTCTCCTTCTGCCCCCTGCCCCGCTCCCCCCGCAGCGTATGGACCTGGACCGCAGGCGCGAGGAGGCTCGAAACCCCAAGCGGAAGCCGCGCCTGATGGAGGAGGACGAGCTCCCCTCGTGGATCATCAAGGACGATGCCGAGGTGGAGCGGCTGACCTGCGAGGAGGAAGAGGAGAAAATGTTCGGCCGAGGCTCCCGCCACCGCAAGGAGGTGGACTACAGCGACTCGCTGACCGAGAAGCAGTGGCTCAAGGTACATGCCAGAGAGGGCCGGCGGTGGGTAGAGGCCAGCTGGCGGACCCTGGGCCTCGTCCGGAACCTGAGTGGGCTCCCTTACGGCCCTTCTTGGTTTTTGTTAGTGACCGTGATACCTCTGACGTGGTGTCAGCTCGTTCGGTTCCTCTGGACCCACACAGTAGATGGTGCCCACGTGGCCCCAGGCAGCTCCAAACTCCCCACTAGGAACACCTGGCCTCAGCGCAGTGTGGTCTCTTGGGCACCTGTCGGGGGGACACAGTGATGAGTTAGTGATCGAATTGCCCCACCACGTGCTAGGGAGTGCCAGCTGGGATCAGACAACCTCACGTTGGGCATGTCGCCTTCCAGAACTAGACTCCACCAGGTGCGGTGGGGGGAGAAAGCGGGTCCCTACCCAGGCCCAGCATTGCAGCTGCTCACGAGTAACACGACCGTGGCTCCCAGCAGACGCACCTGGGCCCTGGCAGCAGCAGGCGTAGGTGGCCGAATCAGGGCCACAGGGGTTTGGTGGGCCCACCGTGCCAACACAGGTGGCATCTCTGGAGTTGTGACACTTCAAGCCTCTCCCCAGGCTCGGGGCTCTGAGTGCAGAAGTGATGGCTGGGAATCCAGCCAGGGAGTTTGGAAAAAATGTACGTGAAGCAACACCGTCCAGGAAGGCAGGTGGGGGCGTTCCGGGCCGCCCCGCTGATTGGCACAGCCCGGGATGAGCGCTGCTGCCTTCCCAAGCCTCTAGTCACACTCCCCGGGGCTCCTCCTGATGAACTGCGGCCCCAGCACCTCCTCAGCCCATGAGATCTGGCGGCCGTGGCCCCATCCTGGAAGCTCAGAACCGCCCAGACTAGCGAGCTTGCCTACTGAGCTGTGCTCAAGCGGGGCCCCCTGAAACAGGCCGGTGAGCCAGGGGACCCTCGGGGGAGGGGCAGACAGCTTGTTCCGCTCCTCACCCGTCAGCCCCGAGCTTCAGGGACAAGAAGAGAACCCCAGTTGATGGTACATAGGCCTAAACACAGACCTGTACGGCTCCCATGGTCCTGTGCTTTTGAGACATGGGTATCCTTTAAAAAACAGTTGTCTGTATGCTAGTGATGTTCTGGGGTTTTTTTTCCCCCCATTTTTTTTTCAACTTCTTTTTTTTTAATGTTTTTATTTCTTATTTTTTAAATTTTTTTTTTTTTTTAAATGTTTTATTTATTTCTAGGAGAGAGTGAGAGAGACAGCGTGAGCAGGGGAGGGTCAGAGAGAGAGGGAGTCACAGACTGAAACAGGCTCCAGGCTCTGAGCTGGCAGTCAGCACAGAGCCCGACGCGGGGCTCGAACCCACGAACCGCGAGATCATGACCCAAGCGAAAGTCGGACGCTTAACCGACTAAGCCACCCAGGCGCCCCTAATGTTTTTATTTCTGAGTGAGAGACAGCGTGAGCAGGGGAGAGTCAGAGAGAGAGGGAGACACAGAATCTGAAACAGGCTCCAGGCTCTGAGCTGTCAGCACAGAGCCCAACACAGGGCTCAAACCCATGAACTATGGGATCATGACCTGAGCCGAAGTCGGATGCTTAACTGACTGAGCCATCCAGGCGCCCCTCAACATTTATTCTTGAGAGACAGACAGAGCGTGAGTGGGGGAGGGGCAGAGAGAGGGAGACACAGAATCCGAAGCAGGCTCCAGGCTCTGAGCTGTCAGCACAGAACCTGACGCGGGGCTCAAACTCACGAACCGGGAGATTGTAACCTGAGCCGAAGTCAGTCGGATGCTTAACCAACTGAGCTACACAGGTGCCCTTTTTTTTTTTTTTTTTTTCTTTCTGGGAGTAGAATTCATATACCACTAAGCTCACTCACTCAAGTTGTGCGGTTAAGCAGTTTTGTATATTCAGACTTGCGTAGTGGTCACCACAGGTCAGCTTTAGAGCATTCTTGTCACCTCGGAAAGAAGCCCCATCCTCTCTAGCTGCCCTCCTGTCCCTTTACTCCCACTAGCTCTGGCTCCGGACGTTTCGTATCAATGGAGCGATGTGCTAGCATTTGGCATCTGGCCTCTTCCCGCCTGCAGACTCTTTCCAAGGTTTATCCGTGTGGCAACAAGTGTCGTTCCTTTCCCAGGCCAAGCAGGGTTCTGTTGGACAGGCAGACCGCACGCTGGTAACGTCTTTGTTCGTGTAGACACTTGGCCTCTTCCCACCCCTTGGCTACTGTGCCCAGCACTGCTGTGAATGTTGGGTGGACGAGACCTTGTGAGGAAGTATACTGTGACTTTTCTCACGTGGTGGCCTGGAAGTAGGATCGCTGAGTTGCGTGAGGGTGTCGTGTTTCGTCTTTCAAGGAGCCGCCAGACTGTTTTCCAGAGCGGCCGTGCCTTTACGTTCCCGCGGGCGTCGTGTGACAGTTTCCGTTTCTCCATAACCCCACCTATACTTGTCACCTGTCCTTTGGATCGCAGCCACGCCGGTGCTCGTGAAATGATGACTTGGTTGTGGTCTTAGGTGCGTTTTCCTGGTGGCCAACGGGATGGGGCATCTGACGTGCTTGTGGGCCATTTGCAGGTCTTCCAGAGTCTCTTCATCAGATGTGTGGTTGGCAGGCATTTTCCCCTCTTCCGAGGGTTATCACTTCTTCGATGGCGTCCTTTGAAGCACAAACGTCTCTAATTCTGACGACATCCAGCATATCAGGACGCTTGTGCTGCGGGATGGTGTGTGAGGGTCCATTGAGAAACTCAGGAGTGTGTTTTCTTTCAAGGGGTTTTAGAGTTTCAGCTTTTACGTGGGGGCCCCTGGTCCTTTCCGAGCAGTTCTTGTTTAGGGTGTGGGGGGGGTCCGACTCCATTTTCTCACAAGAGGCCGGCCAGTTGTTCGGCCCCATTTGTTGGGAAGGTCCTTTCCCTGTAGAGCGTGTGCCTGTTTGTATGTCGTCCCCGTTAAGAATTTGCATGAATGAAACAACAGAAAATGCATTTGCCCAAAACACGTACTCCCTTTTCTCAGTGCTGGCCCTGTAGCCGGCCCACCTTTCCGGCAGCCGCTCTGGTGTCACTTGCACCAAAACTCTTCAGAATGTTGCTGGCTTGTGCCCTCTGACCTGCGTGTCCGGGCCTCAGGACCAGAGACCCTAGTGTTATCTCCCTAGGGTGGCTGCAACAGTGACCACAAACTGAGTCACTAAAAGCCACGGCAGTTTGTTCTGTCGGTTTCGGAGCTTAGAGTCTGAAGTCAAGGTGTCAGCAAGGCCCTTTATCCTCTAAAGGTTCTAGGGAAGGCTCCTTCCTCGCCTCCTCCAGCGTGTCGTGGCCCCGCTGCTCCAGTCTGCCGCCGTCTTCCGCGGCCCCTCCCCCGTGTGTCTTTGTGTCCTTCCCTGTCTCTCTTGGGGACATGCTCATTGGAGTTGGGGCCCACCCTGGCACAGGATTTCATTGTGCTCTTTAGGTAATTATTCCTGTTATTTACTAGATAGGTAAATAATCCTATTTGGACGTAAGGTAATGTTCTGAAGTTCCTGATGGACTTGAGCTTCAGGGAACACTTCTACCCTCTGCACCCACCCTGGGCTCCAGGGTACACCCCCCCCCCCATGCCAACCTTGCAGTCGCTCCTGCCTGTCACGCACTCTTCAAGCTGTTCCTTTGGCCCGGACGCCTTACCCACCCCTGCTCAGAGCTCAGCCTGGTGCTGCCTCTTCTGGGGCGCACCTCTGACCCCCCACCAGGGCACACCTGCCCTCCCTCCACCATCAGAGCACCACTCACCCTCCTTCTTGGTGATCAACACACTTTTAGCCACATTTGCAAGATATTTGCTTATTACCCTTCCCTCCATGAGGGGTTTTTCCCACACTGTGTCCTCAGCGCGTGGCTCAGTGTCCTGCTCACAGTCACAGCTGATACGTGTGGGACAGACGACCAGCACATCTCTCTGAGTCCCACCCCCGCTCCCTTTTCTGATTCTAGGCTCCCCTGAAAATGTGGCTACTTATTCCTTTATTTGCGAGGATAAAACGCACGAATTAGTTATTGCCATTGAGAATTAGTAAGCTGGTATTGTTTGAAAATTAATATTGTTCACAGACAGGCCCTCTGCTCAGCACTTCCTCTTCCAAGAATCCATGTACAAGTAACACGGCCGTCGGTCATGGCCTTACTTACACTAGCACCCCTCCCCCAGATGGAAACAACCTAAATGCCCAAGAACCCGGAATTTTAAATGAGGTTGCATTGTACAGCGAAACACTAAGCAGACATTCAAAATTATGTTGCAGAAAAACCCAGAGAATAGTAAGCAAAAGCATGAGTCCCAATGTGATACACGGGTGCGACTATAGCTCTGTCCTCGGTCCCACGCGTGTCGTGTGAAGGACCAGGGGAGTCCCAAAGGCGGTGGGAGGTGATGGCCGTTCGCAACATGAATGTCCCTAACGCCACAGACCCGCACACATAAAAATAGCTACAGCGGTCAGTGTTCTGTATGTTTCACTGGTTTTTTAGAAAAATGCAGAGTTTCTAATGCAGAAGTATTAATAGTGTCACCTACGTGCGGAGGGATTCTGGGGTTAAAGTCTTTGGTCTGCATTCAGTAAGGATATGCCTCTTGAGTTGGTAAAGAAACACGACTGTGTGTCTGTTAAGGACAGGCAGCCACCGGGGCACATGGAGGCGTGGTGGGCCTGCCGCGGTCCCCCAGGGCCCGGCCAGAGCCCCGGTGAGCATCGTGCTCGGCGGGGCCCCGCGGGTCTGTGCCGCGGCCTTTGCCTGTCGACCTCGGTGCTGGCTGTCCTATTTTACCACTATTGACCCTGAAGGCCATCGAGGAGGGCACGCTGGAGGAGATCGAAGAGGAGGTCCGGCAGAAGAAATCCTCTCGGAAGCGAAAGCGGGACGGCGACGCCGGCTCCTCCACCCCGACCACCAGCACCCGCAGCCGCGACAAGGACGACGACAGCAAGAAGCAGAAGAAGCGCGGGCGGCCGCCCGCCGAGAAGCTCTCCCCCAACCCTCCCAACCTCACCAAGAAGATGAAGAAGATTGTGGATGCCGTGATCAAGTACAAGGACAGGTAAGCCAGGGAGCGCGAAGGGCGAGGGGCGGGGGTGACGTTCGAGGGGACCCTGAGGGAGGGGGTGTGGGGACGAGGGCTCCAGCAGAGGCAGGGGTCTGTGCCATGACGGGTGGCAGCGAGGAGGCCCCTGGGGCTGGAGCACAGCATGAGCAGCTGTCCCCTCCCCGTGCTGCTCGCATGGCCAGCAAGCCTGGGTCCCTCCCTGGGGTCACCGGGCCATGGCGGGTGGGCCGCGTGTGTCAGCACGTCTTCTCAAGACAAACAGGGCTGGGCTCCGGGGCTCGGGGGCCCTGCCCTCACAGGCACGCCGCATAGGAGACCGCAGCCAGGCTGTTCGCGGCTCACAAGCGCCACGGAAATAACCTATTACCGTCCTCCCCGGCCCTCTGGGGGAACACGTGCTCGTTCTGCCAGCTGGGGGCAGGTCGCAGGGAGTGACAGGAGGTGACCACGGGCGTGAGGCCTGCTCCTTCCTCAGGACAGCACGGCCGTCCCAGTAACAGGAGGGTTGTCCTGCTTGATTTTAGAGTAACGCTTGGCACTTCGTCATTAAGCAAAGTGAGGCTCCATTGTCATCTGTAGGAGGGGAAATGTCAGGGTGGAAGCTCTGACCGCATCATCTGGAGAACTTCTTACCAAGTGTGAGATTTTGGGGGGTGGTGATGAGTAGTACCCAAAAAAAGGTTACAAATTGCCCTTTAAAAAAGAATCTTTTAAGGGTGCCTGGGTGGCTCCGTCAGTTAAGCGTCCAGCTCTTGATTTCAGCTCAGGTCACAATCTCCCCGTTCCATGGGCTCGAGCTCCGCACTGAGCTTCGCACTGTCAGTGCAGAGCCTGCTTGGGATGCTCTCTCTCTCCCTCTCTCACTGCCCCTCTCTTGCTGGTACGCATGCACTCTCCCTCAACATAAATAAGATGAACTTTAAGTAAAATAAAAATGAGAAAGACTCTTTTATCGTTAGAAGAGAAACAAATGACTGAGAAAGGCCTATTGAAGCTCAGCCACTCACTCTCAAAGTATAGCTGCGATATTGAGAAGAAAATACGGAGCTAATTTGCAGACTTCACCTTTGAGGTAAATGCCACACAAAAAGTAGAAGACTCACAATTACTTAAAATACAGAACGTGCGGGGCGCCTGGGTGGCTTAGTCGGTTAAGCGTCCGACTTTCGCTTGGGTCATGATCTCGCGGTTCATGGGTTTGAGCCCCGCGTCAGGCTCTGTGCTGACTGCCAGCTCAGAGCCTGGAGCCTGTTTCAGTCTGTGACTCCCTCTCTCTCTGACCCTCCCCTGTTCACGCTGTCTCTCTCTCTCCTAGAAATAAATAAAACATAAAAAAAAAAAATTTTTTTTTTTTTTTTTAAAAATACGGAATGTGCGGGGGCCTCCCGGGCTGAGTTGATTCAACGTCCAACTCTTGATTTCCGCTCAGGTCATGATCCCAGGGTGGTGGGATCAAGCCCCGTGTTAAAACCTGGAGTGTGCAAAAGTCCAATGAAAGTAGACCCCAGGGTTTTCTTCTCAATGACCTTCTTGCGAGGGAATCTTAAAACTATCAAAATGAAGAAGACCCTTGAAGGTTAGGGGCCAAGGACGGACGCCTGAAAACATTCTCTGACCTTTTGGATATCCAGATGGAGAAGGTGAACTTTGACCCTGCCCAACACCTTACATGTATGTTAACTTGAAATGGAGACCAGACCGGAATTGAAAGGGAAAACAGTTCTCGAGGGAGGCACGGATAATCATCTTCCCTGCCTCGAAGCAGGGGTAGACTTCCTGAGCACCCACAAGCGCTGCTCCCCGAAGAAGACTTGTGAATGAGACTTCACTGAAATTGAGAACAGTGGATTGTCCCAGGGCCCTCATGGAGCCAGTGGATGCTACTGCAGACCAAAAATCGTAAATGGGCAAAAGTCACAGACAGACGTCTCCTGGAAGAAGACATCCCAGTGACCAGTGAGCATGTGAAGAGGTGGTCGGGATCAGCGCACCGACCTCACAACGCCAAGGTCACGCACAAGAAATCCAGAGACGCTTCCATAGGCTCACTGGAATGGCCAAAACTCAGTTGAGGGTTGGCAGGGACGTGGGGTAGGTGCACCTCGCGTGCTGCTTTTGGGAGTGGACAGCTGTTTGGCACTGGACCTCCTCACCCAGGGATTGTTGAAGCACGTGTGTTCACCAAAAGACACGTACAGGCACGTGTGCATAGCAGCCTGGATCGTAACGGCCCCAAAGGGAACAGCCTGGTGTCCATCTGTAGGAAAATCGTCTGTGGTGGCCTCATCGAAGAGCAGAATTCCAACAGCCACGGAACAGACATTCTGCCACTCCCTGGGAGAACCTTCTAGGCGTTTTGTTGAGTGAAAGAAGCCAGACACAAACCGGTACCTGCTGTACACTTCCATCATGGGAAGTTCAGCAGCCGGTCTGTGCCGATGGGCGTTGCATGGTGGTTACCTCGACAGGCAAACGTTCGTCAAGATCCACGTTCAGGATACGTGCGCTTTCCTGTGTTGTGTTACACCTCAGTTTAAAAAAAAAAAAGATACTTGAAAGCAGCCAAAAATACATCCAGTTTTTGAGTCATCCTGTGACTTCCTGAGAAAGCCTTCTGAGCATCATCCTTGGCTGTGTTTCTGTGAGAAGAGAGGAGGTGGTCCCCCGGCTGCCGCAGACAGTTGTCTTCCCACATCTGCAAGAGTTTCCCCGACACGTGCAAGACCGGGCGATAAGGCGTCATCAAACTACACCCGGCTCTGCGGCCTAGCGATCCCTAGTTGAGAGTTCTCTTGCAGGAGCCTGAGATCCTGGCGGGGCCTCCGGGATCTGGTTTGATGAAAGGCCCCGGCTCTGGCGTCCCAGAGCTGCCTGCCTGGCCCACCTGAGACCCACAGGGCAGGACGCCCTGACGGAGGGCTCGATGCCTGGTTCCCGTCCCCCCCCCCAACCCCCCCCCCGTTCTCCCGCAGTGGATGGCGTCACGGGACTGGGAGCTCTCTGCCAGAGTGGGAGAGGCATGGGGGACTTGCAAGCAGAGATGGTGCATGGGGGAGGGGGTAAGGGAGTCCCCCCATGCGCTGCCACTTTTCTGTGGTCACACAGATCATGCAGGCCCCGTAGACTCGGGGAAATAGTCTCGTTTTCCTGCTTGAAAAGTTACCTCATGGCAAATACTTTCAAAGATGACGTTTGGGTAAAAGGCTGACCTATTTAATGGATGCTTTTGACGTTCGTTGGCACATGGAATTTGAAACCGTGGGAGGAAACAACACTGTGGTTCCCCCTGTTGAGAGATTGGGTGAGAAGTGCCGCCACCCTCGCCCTGAACACCCACCACGGAGCTCAGGGATCCGAGACCACCCGGAGGCTTGCTAATTCTCGTTTGTTACAGTAAACGGACAAAGTGACATGGGGCCAGAATCCCGCAGAGTTCTGTGTACGTGGCTTCTAGCCCCCTCTCCACTGCAAGTTGCTGATGGCAGACGTCTCCTGGTAGCATTAGGTGACGACGCACAGGGCACCGCCAGCCGGGGAGCCCTTGATGTCTAGAGTATTTATCGGAACTTGTCCACCCCATGGCCGGCCTCAGGCTTCAGGCCCTCTGTAGGTTGAGCTGACCTCACACGACCCATCGCCCCTACCCTAAATCCCATTCTTAGACTCTGGGCCCGAGGCCCCGGGTTAACCGAGGCAGCCCATCAGGCAGGACATTTCAAGGACTGAGAGTTCACCTCCCGGGATCCCAGCGCAAAAGCCAGGCCTCCCTTTGGAGCAGGTGAAATTCTTAAGGCCTGCTTGTCAGGCACCTGGAAGGTTCTGAGGACCAGCCACTGCCACACCAAAGAGAACCAGGATGGAATAAATTTGGAAGGACCTGACATATGCTTTCTTGTTTCAAACTTCTAATATAGCTCCTTTCCAGAAGGTACCAGGAAAGATTTGTATTAAAAGTTTTTTGTTGTTGTTTTTTTCACTTCCCAGAACTTTTTTTTTTTAAGTTTTATTTATTTCTGAGAGAGAGAGAGAGAGACAGCGTGAGCAGGGTTGGGGCAGAGAGAGAAGGAGACACAGAATCTGAAGCAGGCTTTAGGTTCTGAGCTAGCTGTCAGCACAGAGCCGACGCGGGCTCGAACCCACGAACCATGAGATCATGACCTGAGCCGAAGTCAGATGCTCAGCCGACTGAGCAACCCAAGCGCCCCTTTGCAGAACTTTTTAATTAGCTAAATTTTTTTTTTTAATATTTTTATTTATTTCTAGGAGAGAGAGAGAGAAACAGCGTGAGCAGGGGAGGGTCAGAGAGAGAGGGAGTCACAGACCAAAACAGGCTCCAGGCTCTGAGCTGGCAGTCAGCACAGAGCCCGACGCGGGGCTCGAACCCATGAACCGCGAGATCATGACCTAAGCGAAAGTCGGACGCTTAACCGACTAAGCCACCCAGGTGCCCCTAATTAGCTAAATTCTGTACTTGATTTAAACATGGGGCCTGAGGAGAGAACACATCGTTAGAGCTTGGTTCCTCCTGGACGCCAAAGAATGGTCACAGGACGCTGTCAGCATTTGGGTTCGCGGTGTCCCGAGTCCGCCTCGGCGGCCCTGGTGCTCCGGTTCCCAGCCCAGCGCCTGTGGGAGGCGGGACTACGTCTCCAAGCAGCCATGTGACGTCTATGGTTCCATTGCGCCTCTGTTGCTGTGTGAGCAGGGCCACCCTTCTGTCCGTTGGCATCACTCCGAATGTTTTTAACTACTTACTTCAGGATCTCCCCCAGGGGTATTTAAATACCAGTGCAGTCACATTTGACAATGTCCTTGTCAACCAAAGGTAGCTTTCTATCCTCATCCACCAAAGGTAACCTCCTGATCTAGAAGCTTTCAGTCCCTTCACACCTGTTCCAATTCAGGGTGGCCACACCCATCCCTCCCAAGGCCCCTGCGTCCAGGGTGTCCCTGTGTCCCTGTGACCCAGAAGAGGGGTGCCATGAAGCAGAGCCTGAGCATAAGCAGGGGCCTGCCAGGGAAGAGGAAGGAAGCAGTGTCCTAGGCAAAGGGGACAGCGTGCGCAGGGGCTCTGAGGCCCAGGGCGTGGGCGTCCTATGCCCAGGGAACGCCAGGTAAGGCAAGGGGGCTACAGTAGGCCGCCCCCTGTGCAGGGCCTCACGGGGTCCCTTCTCCTGGGTGCGTGGAAACCTCTGACTGCATCAGGGAGCCCTGTAACGAACAGCCAGACTTGAAACCAGAATTAAGAAAGTAAGTTCGAGGGGCACCCAGGTGGCTCGGGCTGTTGACTGTCCGACTTCGCCTCAGGTCATGATCTCATGGTTTGTGAGTTCTAGCCCCGCATCCGGCTCCCTGCTGTCAGCGCAGAGCCTACTTCAGATCCTCTGTGCCCTCTGTTTCTCTGCCCCTCGCCCCCCATGCTCTCTCCAAAGTGAATAAACATTAAAAAAAGAAAGAAACTTGGAGGTCGGGACTTTCGCTTTCAAATCTAAACATGCAGGGGCGCCTGGATGGTTCAGTCGGTTACGAATCCGACTTCAGCTCAGTTCATGATCTCCTGGTTTTATGAGATCAGGCCCCACGTCGGGCTCTGTTCTGACAGCTCAGAGCCTGGAACCTGCTTCGGATTCTGTGTCTCCCTCTCTGTCTGTTGCCCTCCACACTCATGCTGTCTCTTTCTCTCTCAAATAAATAAAAACATTAAGAAAATATTTACAAAAAACAAAATCTGAACACGCCAGTGAGTTAGGCACAGGTTCCCAGTCAGGTCAGGACCTTGTTGTGGGGCTCTGGGCGCTGCCGCTTGATGTCTTCATCCCTCCATCCTTCAGAGGGCGGCAGCAGAAGGGACCAGGGTCCTGGGCACTGTCTCTGGGGCTGGTCAGCAGGCGTGTGCTCTGGAGCCCATACTTGGTGCCTTGGGGGAGGCTTCGGAGAACTGCAGCTGCCGCGAAGAGCTGTTTAAGCAGGTGGGCTGGAGAGGCCCCTCCGTAGAACTGTGCTCCCCATGGGGCCGTGCCACTCGGCCTTTCCCGGCGACAGGGCAGAATCACGGCTGCTGTGAAGACTGCGTGCCCGGCGGTGGAGGTGTCCGTGCTGAGCTTCCAGAACGTGACCACACCGCTGTCACAGAAGAGAACATCTTTGTTCTTAGGAGATTCTTGCGAGTTTCTCGCGGTGGCTCTGAAAGATGGAGGATGTGTAGATGCTGCCCTGGCTGAACCTCCTGTGGCTGAACCCTGCTGAGCAGCCCCTCCGGCCCCCTCCCCTTCCCTTGCTAGGAGGCAGCAACTTTAAAGGGGCTAGAGGGCTGAAGTGTCCCAGTCTAGATTCATCATCCATGGCCCTGTCTCCATGTCCGAGTCCGCAGCACAGTAGGGTCCCCTGGGTGGCATTGTAGACACCCCAGGAGAGACACCGTGGGCCAGCCCCGAAGCCATGCGGAAGATGAAGGGCACTAGCCAGGTCCATAGCGGCAGCCTCTGCCTGGGCCGGGCAGCCGCTGCCTGAGACCTGCAGTCACGTTCCCTGCGCCCTTGTAGGAGCCCTGTGCCTTCCTGATTAGAATCAAAGAGATGGCTTTTTGGAGGTGAAAAGTTTATATCTCTGATTTGCAAGAAACGAGCCCTGGGGAAGGTCGTGCACCCGGAGCGCTCCCCCAAAACACGGGGCTGCAGGTGGCCGCCAGCCCCATAGGCTAGTCCCTTGTGGAGGAAGGGTGGAGGGTGGGCTGGCCAGGAGCCCTTTCATGAGGGGCCACAGAGGCCTCTGACTTGTCCAGCCCCGGCCTTTGGAAGGCCAGACAGCCCTTTGTCTGGAGTCTAAGGTCAGAATGGGTGTGCTCCAGGAGAAGCCAGCCCTCTGCCTCTGGCTCCAGGTGTGGGGTCAGCACTTTGTATTTGGCCCAGAGCCTGTCATGACAAACACTGAGGGGAGGTGCTAATCCCCATCATCAATGCCCACGCCAGGCCGAGGCCAAGGGGGCTCTAAGCCACGGGAGGACCTCCCAGGTCGCCATGCCGATTGTGCGGAGTCTGCCGCGGGAAGCTGGTTCCCGCCCAGGCTTCTCTCCCTGCTGGTGATGGATCAGCAGGGAGCACAGCAAAGGAAAGGGACCACTGTCTTGGAAGGCCCTTAAGCCTAAAATTGCAGGGGCGCCTGGGTGGCCCAGTCGGTGAAGCATCCGGCTCTTGATGTCAGCTCAGGCTGTGATTTCTCAGTAGTGAGACCCAGCCCCGCATTGGGCTCTGCACTGAGCTTGGAGCCTGCTTTGAATTCTCTCTCTCCCTCTCTCTGCCCCTACCTCGCTTGCATGTGTACATGCACACTCTTTCTCTCTCAAAATAAACTTTAAAAAAAAGTAGAAAGGCGCCTAGGTGGCTCAGTTGGTTAAGTGACTCTTCATATCAGCTCAGGTTATGATCTTAGTTTGTGGGATCAAGCCCCACGTCAGGCTTCACTCTGACATTGCAGAGCCTGGTTAGGATACATTTTCTCTCTCTGTCTCTCTCTCTTTCCACCCCCCACCCCGTCTGTCCCTCCCCAACGTGCACACACGTGCTGTCTCTCAAAACAAATAAACATTAAACCATTAAAAAAAAAAAACTAGAATTATGTATACACTCCACAAAGGATAGGTACAGACACTGGACTCCAGAAATGAGTAGATTTGGGCGAACTAGTCCCGCCCTCAGCCTCCCTGAGTCCCATGGCAGAGCATTCTTTTCTTTTCTTTTTTTTTTTTTAAGTTTATTTATTTAGAACAAGCTGAGGAGGGGCAGAGAGAGGGAGCAAGGGAGAATCCCACACAGGCCCCACACTGACAATGTGGAGCCTGTGTGAGATCCTTCTAAAGTGTTCAGGCATTTCAGCAAGGTGCTCCTTCTCTACACAAGGAAAATAATAAAGAAATGGTCACAGGGCACCTGGGTGACTCAGTCGGTTGAGTATCATCTTCAGCTCAGGTCATGATCTCGCAGTTTGTGAGTTTGAGCCCCATGTCGGGCTCTGTGCTGACAGCTCAGAGCCTGGAGCCTGCTTCAGATTTTGTCTCCCTCTCTCTGCCCTTTCCCAGCTCGCACTTTGTCTTTCTTGCTCTAAAAAATAAACAAAAGTAAAAAAGAAGTGGTTATGAAAATGGAAGATAATAAGTAAGACAAGAAGTATAAAAAGAAAATTCAAAATAGCTGGAAAAGAAAAATAAAATGAGAGGAAAGCATGAATAGTAAGGTCCAAGGTCAGGGAAATGAGAAATCACAAAAGAACAGGTAAATTTATTTTTTAATTTTTTTTTTTCTAGGAGAGAGAGAAAGAGACAGCGTGAGCAGGGGAGGGTCAGAGAGAGAGGGAGTCACAGACTGAAACAGGCTCCAGGCTCTGAGCTGACAGTCAGCACAGAGCCTGACGCAGGGCTCGAACCCACGAACCGCAAGATCATGACCTAAGCGAAAGTCGGACGCTCAACCACTAAGCCACCCAGGCGCCCCTAGCACAGGTAAATTTAAAAAAACTAAAGGACAGCCAGCTAAAAGAACTGAAAGGTTAAAGTTCCAAGGTGAAACTAGGTAAAAATGTAAGTTAACTAAGGTTAAAAGTTAGGAGGGAAGAAAGAGTGGGTGTCAGGGCGTTGGGAAGGTCTGGAGGTAGGTCTGTCAGTTCCGGATGGACCGGAGGGCCCTTGTTGCATTCACGGCCTGCCTGGGGCCACTGCGTGGATGCACCAAGTTGCCACCACCAGGAGCCTGCCTAGATTGTGATCCGGCATCTGCTGCTTTGTTTCATGCTGGGGGGCGTGCATCTTTTTTCAGAGCTTGGGGTCTCCTTTCCACAATGAAAATGTCAAATCAAGCTCTTTCCCAGCTTGGGTTACTTGAGTGGGGGAGCCCCAGGGTTTCTTTAAAATGAGATATGGGGGGGGCACCTAGGTGGCTTAGTCGGTTGAGCATCTGACTTTGGCTCAGGTCATCATCTCACAGTTTGTGGGTTCGAGCCCCGTGTCGGGCTCTGTGCTGACAGCTCAGAGCCTGGAGCCTGTTTCAGATTCTGTGTCTCCCTCTCTCTCTGCCCCTCCCCTGCTCACGGTGTCTCTCTCTGTCAGAAATAAATAAAATATTAAAAAAATAAATAAAATAAAATGAGATATGGGTCGGGGCACCTGGGTGACTCCATCAGTTTAAGTGTGCGACTTCGGCTTAGGTTGTGATCTCACAGGTCATGGGTTCAAGCCTCGTGTCGGGCTCTGTGCTGACGGCTCAGCCTGGAGCCCATTCTGTCGCCCTCTCTCTCTGCCCCGCCCATTTGTGCGCTCTCAAAAATGAGTAAATGTTGCGGCACCTGGGGGGCTCAGTCGGTTAAGCGTCCGACTTCGGCTTAGGTCGTGATCTCACGGTTCGTGGGTTCGAGCCCCACATCGGTCTCTGTGCTGACGGCTAGCTCAGAGCCTGGAGCCTGTTTCAGATTCTGTGTCTCCCTCTCTCTCTGACCCTCCCGTGCTCACACTGTCTGTCTCTCGCAGAAATAAATAAAACATTTAAAAGAATGAGTAAATGTTAAAAATTAAAAGCACGAGGTACGAGTTTCGTTGTTGGACTGCATGGAGACATGCACCCCCACGTGTGCCGTTGGCTCATTGGAAACCGTGAGCTCATTAGACACTTAATCAGCAATATACCCTCCAGCCAATCTTGGCCTTGGCACACGCACCACGAAATAAAGCTTCCCCCGGTTTTGGCTGCCGGGAAAGTGCCAAGGGCACAGGTTCAATGGGCCGGAGACCGTTATCCTCAGCGGGCTCACTGTTAATGTTATTTCCTTTCATTTCCTAAGAGCCAGCACTGAGATTACCCTTTGCTCATGGAATACCTTTTTTTAAATGTCTGTGTATTTTTGAGAGAGAGAAAGCAATTGAATCCCAAGCAGGCTCCGTGCTGTCACCACAGAGCCCGATATGGGGCTCAATCCCAAGAATCGTGAGATCATGCATGACCTGAGCCAAAAGCAAGAGTCAGACGCTTAAGCGACTGAGTCACCCAGGCGCCCCTATGGAATACCTTCTGAGATGGTTTCCACTGAATTGTCTGCAGCTAAATCAGTTTTGATTTTTTTTATTAAAAAACATTTTAAAATGTATATTTTGAGGGGCGCCCGGGTGGCTTAGTCGGTTAAGCGTCCGACTTTCGCTCAGGTCATGATCTCGCGTTTCGTGGGTTCGAGCCCCGCGTCGGGCTCTGTGCTGACTGCCAGCTCAGAGCCTGGAGCCTGTTTCAGAGTCTGTCACTCCCTCTCTCTCTGACCCTCCCCTGCTCATGCTGTCTCTCTCTCTCCTAGAAATAAATAAATAAAACATTTAAAAAAATAATAATAATAAAATAAAATGTATATTTTGAGAGTGAGAAAGAGCACATATGAGCAAGGGAAGAATAGAGACAGAGAATCCCCAGCAGGCCCCGAGCTGTCCACGCAGAGCCCAACATGGGACTTGAACTCACGAACTGGGAGACCATGACCTGAGCCAAAAGCAACAGTCTGACGCTCAATCAGCTAAATCAGCTTTGCAACGCCCGAACTCCTCTTATCCAGGACTTGGCAGGCTTGGTTGGCTGACTGAGAGTCAAGAGAGAACATGGTCCCAGGACTTGAAGATGTCGTTGAGAGATGTCACAGGAAGATGGTCTGAACTGGACTCTGGGAAGGCGAATGAGGCTGGGGGACAGAGGGGGAGTCTTTCCTGGCAGATCGGGACCACTTCCGTACTGGGCTAGAAGGATCCGCCTTGGGCACCACCTTCGGTAGATTGCTTGTGGAGTCTGGCCCCCCAGCTGTACGTGTCTCACCTGTGAATTAGGAATGCTTTTTTCTTTTTTTAATGATTTCAGAAAAATGAAAAGAATATGAATATCCCATGACATGAAGTTCTACGAGATTCTCATTTCATCATTCATAAAAGAAGTTGTGTTCGAACACAGCCAAAGCTCATTTGTCTGCGTGTTGCCTGCGACCACTTTTGTGCAACAGCGGCAGAACTGGGTAGTTGTGACAGAGATGGTAGGGCCCATAAAGCCTAAAAGATTTACACCCAGTGGGTTCCAGAAAAGGTGTACTTACCCATGATTTAGAGCGGCACACGGGAACGGGTGGGGGGTGTGCCTGACTGAGGCCGGGGGTGATACGTGCTCGAGCCTGCCCGCCACCCACTCTCAGAGCCTCTCTGGTGTCCCCATCTGTTAGAATGGCGTATGGATGGATGATCTCTTTGATGCAAAGAGTTTGGGGTTCTGTCCTGTTGGGGAGAGGTGGCTCTTGGTCTTTTCTGATTCTCTTATCTTCTTCCTTTGCATGTTGTAACTTTAAGGACGCGTCGAAGGGACGTTTGCACCTTTAGGCTCTGCGTGCCAGGAAACCAGTTCTAAGACCTCTGTGTCTAAGGATTCCTGTGGCTGGGGTTCACAGAGGAGCTGGCAAAGCCCAGCTTTGGAGACCCAGAGCTGGCTGCCACAGCTCTGGGCTCCGTCCTGAAGGCTTCGCTCCCCGCGAGGAAAGCGACCTCTGCTTTCCCAGCTCCAGTTGGAATCACAGGGAAGGCCCTGGTTGGCCAGTTGGCATCCCAGGCCTTTGCCTGGACCAGTTGCTAAGCCCAGGTGGGTGAGGTGCTGTGCTTGGTCCCGCCTGAGTCTTGGGGAGAGGTTGGGGCTCCATGCTGGGCAGCGCCGCCAGAACCCCCCCAGTTGGCATGGGCGAGGGCCCATTTGCATTGGGGCGCAGACCCCATCTGGGCCTGTTGAACAGTAAGGCTCCTGACCGGGACCCGACTCTCCGGACTCCAACAAGGGCCTGTAAAACTAGACAGGGCCCTCCCCCAACGTCGTTAGACGTGTTGCCTCAAACCGTTGAGGGAGAAGTGCTCCCCGGGCTAGACTTGGAAGGAACTGGGTCCCGCCTGTGTCTCGTGTCCTGTTGTCATGGGGACAGGGCAGGGAACCAGGTAGAACGTCATCCCTGCCCTTGAGAACCCGGGTGTGCAGGGCAGGAGAATACCCTCATCTTCGTCATTCTCGCCGTCACGCAGTGGTGGCCGTAGCTGCTGTCGCTTTTACTGCCGACCGGGTGGCAGCCCTGGCGTGTGTCTGAATGGGGTTCCTAGGGTGGGTCCTCACGGTTTCAGGATTTCTCCAAGCTCCTCTGCTTCCGTCCCCCTACCGCCAGGGCAGCCAGACGCCGGGCCAGGCCCGAGATCGAGTTCCAGACAGCTCTGCCTGCAGCAGTGTCTTCAGACACATCTCATAAGACAGGAGGCTGACACGTGACACGGGCACGCCACCGTGCACTCAGGGGGCGGCGGGGTTCCCAGCAGTTGCTGCCAGTCTCATCTGGAACAGGGTGGTGTACAGATGCTCATGCAGCGTTGGGGGCGATGGGACACTCTTACTCGGAGAGGACCTTCGTGACAGCCAAGTTTGACCCCTGCTCCGTGGCCCGGAGGCTCTCACCCCGAGCTGTGTCTTCTTTCATTCGGCGGCTGTGTGCCCGGCGCTGTTCCAGGCGCCAGTCGTACTGCAGCAAATGAACCAGGCAAAGTCTCTGCCCTCGTGGTCTGCGTTCTAGTTCGGGGAGGACACAGACACCTAGGATTCGGGGGTCGGAACGGCAGCTGTGCCTAGGGACCGGCTTCCCATCCAGTACTGTAAAAAGGTTGAATTGTCAACATTTCTAGAAGAACACGCAAGCTCTGTGTGACAGGCCAGGAGAAACACTGGATGGAAAAGGGAGTATTGGTAAACCGGAATTTGATTGAAAGCAAGATCCATTCACCAAAAGACCCCTCGTGAGGGGAAGAAGACAAGCCGCAGACTGGAAAAGGCGTTGGCGGTGAAGCTGGCCGACCAAGGGCCCTCTGAGGGAGGATAAGGGCGTGAGCAGGCAGTGCCGGAGAGCGCCTGCGAGGGGCCCATCTGCCTGTGAGAGGACG
Source organism: Hyaena hyaena (assembly GCF_003009895.1). Lineage (NCBI taxonomy): Eukaryota > Metazoa > Chordata > Mammalia > Carnivora > Hyaenidae > Hyaena > Hyaena hyaena. Next base: position 1,235,565 of record NW_024081017.1, read on the forward strand.
CCCGGCTTCACTGCCCAGTGAGGGGTTGTGAATTCAAACCACAGGGAGGCACCGGTTCACAGCCAGCTTGGAGAACAGCCGCACCAAGAAGGGCTGACCGTGTGCCCAGCGGACAGGGTGAGAATAGCCCATCAGCTGCCACAGACATGACCAGGGGCCTCTGCCCCGCTGTCCGGCACTTCCACCCCCAGGGGTGTTCCCCAAAGAAGTGCAAGCCAGACGCCTGAACGTGCGCGTCTACAGCCACTTGCCTCGTGGTGCCCAAAACTGACACGCGCCAGGCCTCGGACAGCAGCAGATGGACAAGCAGACCGTGTGGCATGTGCCTCCAGGGACAGATCTCATGGCGATGAGGGAGACAGCCAGACCTGGGAGCTTACCTTGTGTGACCCGGTAACAGCACATTCAAGAAGAGGTCAAGCCCCTCCAGGCCCCAGAGGTCAGGCAGCCTGGCACGGCTCAGGGAGCTGAGCGCGAGAAGTCTGTGCCTGTCGTAAATTACGTCTTCGTCCCTCTGTTACACTACGTGAGGGGAGCTGGGTGCGGGTCAGAGAACCCAGGCGGAGCTGACATTTGCTGCGAGGTGATGTGAGGGCTGCAGCTGGGTCTCCCCGGGGGCAGTGGCTGTGATGACTCTGAGGAAGGGGACAGAAAGACACTGATGTCAGGAGCCATGGGCAGCCCACGCTGGTCAAGCTGCCACCAGAACGATTTTGGGTTTTATTCCCAGGGAGGTAGGCAGCTGTGATCTGTCCACCTCTAATGCAGAGGTGAGGAGGGGTGCTGAGTGAGCCTAGAAGGCCCTCAGCCCCAAGCCTGCCACTGGTGGTGTGGGTGGGGGTCTCCAGGGGACTCCTGGGGGTTAATAATGACATCACAGCGCTTTGCGGATTTCCGAGAGGTCTTTGCTGTCAAAGAGAGGGTGGCTTTCAAAGGTCCCCATCGTCCTGGTGCCCTGTCCCTCCGTCACGCACAGCCGGTCCCAGGCCATCCGCACTCAGACCTCATTGCACCGGGGAGATGTCAGGCTGGGTGCCCAACGTGCCATTGTTCCAAAGGTTTGTAAGACGGCCTGTCTCGTGCTGTTCTTTCCTCTCTCCAGCAATTTCTAAGCCCCATGGAGGAGAGGGGGTTTTATTACAGCACTTCACAGTGTATTCCAGCGCTGGAGTCCCACTTCGTGACAAGCTCCTTCAAGGGCCACGCATGTGCCAAGGCTCAGCCACCATCATGGACGCCACCGATGGGCACGTGTGGCCTGCAGAGCCCTGCCCTTGCGCCGTGTGCAGCACCCCCACACCCGTCAGCGCGCTGCAGACTGAATCTGGGAGGCACACCGGCGTTTCTACAAAGTGAAATAGAGGAGAAAACTTCAGTCCATCTCAGGAAGGAAGTCCCTTGTGTGGGAGAAATTCTCTTACCTTGTGGTTGCAGTTGTGTCTCCTGGAACAGAGTGAAGAATGTGGCTTTGGCTGTGGGTCGTGGTCCATAATGACCGTGCTGCCAGCAAGAGAAAGGGGAGCTCGTGGAAGGTTAAGGGAGCCGCGGGGTGCGTGCAGGTTGGTGGGCCGTAGGCTCAGGTCCACTTGGCCCAGGGAGAACGTCCAGCCCTTCTGCTCTCCCTCTTCTCGTTTTTGGAGTTGATGCGAACAAGCTCCCGTTCTCTCTGGCCAGACCACCCACCAGCCTATTCCCAAGAGAAGGGAAGCCTGAGTCTGCAGGGAGGGGCCCACGGCCCGCAGGGGGCTCGCCCTCCCCTTTGCGCAACCAGCTGGACCAGCACAGGGATGGGGCTAAAGAAAGAAGGGGGAGGCAGGCACTCGCTGAGTGCAGGCACCCCTGCTCGGCGCGGGGAGCACAGGTCCGAAGGGCCTGGAAGGCAGAGGCCCGAGGTGGGCCACGTCCGGGCAGAGCCTGCTGAACCTCCCGCCTCCGCCTCTGAATGACAGTTTGGGGAGGACATGTATGTCAAGCGCCCAGCCCAGAGCCGGGACCCAGTGGTTGTGCGAAGCATGGAAGGCGCAGGTACTGGATTCCAGCTCCCGCATGTCGGGCCTGCATCTCAGGAGACCCAAGCCACAGGAGGCGGGCCAGGGCTCTGGTGAGGCACAGAGGCCCCAGGCGCGCAGATAGCTTCCAGCATCCCAGCCTTGGGGAGGATCCAAAGCAGGCTCCTGGCTCTGAGCTGTCAGCACAGAGCCCGACGCAGAGCTTGAACTCCCAAGCCATGGCATCATGACCTGAGCTGGAGTCAGACACTTAACGGACTGAGCCCCCGGGTGCCCCAAACAAAGCTGCTGCCTAGCCCAGTTGTGACGTTGGGAGCATCCAGCAGCAAAACCCGAAATGCAGTGGTGGGGTTACTGCTGGCTTCCGGAACCGTAAACAAGAATGAGAACGGTGTGCACTCAGTACGTGCAGACCGCAGGATGGAGAGGGTGGGCTGCTCTGTCCTTCGAGAACTGTCTTGAAGAGAAGAGAAGCGGTGCTCAGGAGGAAGCCACAGTTGCCAGGAGCCAAAGGGCCTCAGCCTGCCAGCCTCACCGAGCCCATCCTCTGTCTCCGAGGGGACTTTGGGAGAGCTGAGGCCATGGGCCAGACGTTTGGACAATGGGACCCACGTGAGACCACAGCCAGAGCATGTGGGGTCCTGGGTGAAGAGAAAGGACCTACAGAACAGGGCCTCGACCAGGTCACCAGCTCCCTGGGCCCCGCGGGGCGGGGTCCCCATCCTACAAGGCTGACAGGGCAGAAAGAGACTGTCGAGTTGACTTCTCCCGTCTGCCAGTCCTCGAAGGGCCTGCTCCCTCCCTCGCCAGGCAGGCCCAGGAGTACTGTCCCCAGATGGAGCCAGGCGTGGGTGTGGCACGGCCTGGTGGCCAAGTACATGGCTCCCCAATGGCGAGGCCCAGGGGACCCTGCTTGACACCCCCCCCAACATCTCAGGGCCGTTCGGGGTGCATCTTTCCTCCATTTCCCTGTGGAAAACTCACATTTTCAATAGCCGACACTAGAGAGCTGCTTTTGTCTTCCGCTGGCGTCTTTCCGGGGGGCACCTTTCTCCTCCGTGCGCTTTTGCCAATCCTCTGAAGGTCGCTGCAACACAGGCAGGCCGATGTTTGCCTCGTACGTAAATATAATTGTGATTCTGCCTCTTTCAAGTGCCGAGGCTTTTATGGCATTTGGCGACATTCCCTCCAGGGGCAGGGAGGATGGGGTGAGGGCAGAGGCTGGGTTCCCATTCATCCCTGGCCTCTCAAGAATGTTCCAGAACTCACAGGAAATAACTCCTGAACACATCGACTGTCACCCTTTTTGTCCTCACACAATGGGGGCTGTCCCAGTGGGCGGGGCCCGCGAGTGACGCGCACTGTGTCCGCCTTGCAGCAGCAGTGGACGTCAGCTCAGCGAGGTGTTCATCCAGCTGCCGTCCCGCAAGGAGCTGCCCGAGTACTACGAGCTCATCCGCAAGCCCGTGGACTTCAAGAAGATAAAGGTGACCCTGGCGTGGGCGGCGGGACCTGGGCTTTATCCGCAGGGATGTGCCCACATCACCTTTGGGGGATCTGACCCCGTACCTTCCATGGGCACCCCTCCCCTCTTGGGGAGCTACGGGGATGCACGGGACAGATGGCCGGGAGCAAACGGGGCAGAGCCCGGGCTGTCTGACCAGGGACCCAGTCACAGGCTCGTGGGGTTGCTCGTGGCCCCACAGGCCCTGCAGCACGGGTTGGGGGAGAGAGGGTCCCGCGGATGTGCTGGTGGGCAGCCAGCGTTCAGGCTCCGTCCGGATCACCCAGGGCCTGGGCTTTGGCCACGCGGCTCTTGTGGGCATCTGAACAGAGGTGCCCGGAAGACTGGGCCATGACTGCATGAAGCAGAGGGACTCCCGGCCTCGGGGTCCCCCGGGCACCAGGCAGATCCCCAAGGTAAGGCTGCTTCTCAAACCCCGCCCTCAGGAGCGCATCCGCAACCACAAGTACCGCAGCCTCAATGACCTGGAGAAGGACGTCATGCTGCTGTGCCAGAATGCTCAGACCTTCAACCTGGAGGGCTCCCTGGTGAGGAGGCACCTGCAGCCAAGGGCACCTGCTCCTCGCTTCACCCCCCCTTCACAGCTAGGCCCCAGGCTGGCATGCCCCTCCCCACTCCATTTTGAATTGACTGATTAAAAAAAAAAAAAAAAATTCCCGGGGAGCCTGAGTAGATCAGTTAAGCATCAGACTCTGGATCCAGGCTCAGATCTTGATCTCACAGTTTTGTGAGTTCGAGCCCCACATCGGGTGTGTACTGACAGCACAGAGACTGCTTGGGATTCTCTTTCTCCCTCTTTCTCTGCCCTTCAACTCGTGCTCGCAAGCACTCTTTCTTTCTCTCTCTCTGCCTCTCTCTCTCAAAATAATTAAAAAAAAAAAAATTAAAAATTTTCCTACAACTTTGAATATTTTGCCAATTCTAAAAGCAATGTAGGGGTGCCTGGGTGGCTCAGACACTTAAGCATCCAACTCTGGATTTCGGCTCAGGTCATGATCTCAGTTTGTGAGTTCGAGCCCCAAGTCGGGCTTTGTGCTCATAGTGTGGAGCCTACTTATAACTCTCTCTCTTTGTCTGCCCCTCTCCTGCTTGTGCTCTCTCTCTCAAAATAAATAAAGGCAATGTATTCGTTCCTGAAAGGAGCAAAGAGAGAAACAGGCAGATTGGAGGAAATAAAGTCAGTCCCATCCACCCAGGACAACCCTATGAGCAATCCAATGTGGGTGTGGGGATTTTATTTTGAATTCACTAGGGACTCCCTTGAAAGGAATCGTGTAGATATGTCCTTTCCTGCGGTGAAATTAATACCCACACACAACATTGCATTAGCTAACTTTGCCCGTGTGCATCTAGGATGGATGTGCCATGGAGAAGGGACTGTATGCTCCTAGCTTTGCCGGAAACAGTGCCTTAAACAAGGGACACACGTTTCCAGAACCTTTAAAAGCAAATGCACATGGGGCACCTGGGTGGCTTAGTCGGTTAAGCGTCCTACTTTCGCTTGGGTCATGATCTCGCGGTTCGTGGGTTCAAGCCCCGCATCGGGCTCTGTGCAGACTGCCAGCTCAGAGCCTGGAGCCTGTTTCAGAGTCTGTGATTCCCTCTCTCTCTGACCCTCCCCTGCTCATGCTGTCTCTCTCTCTCTCTCCTAGAAATAAATAAAAACATTAAAAAAAAAAACTTAAAAAAAAAAAAAGCAAATGCACAAATTTCGGCTCAGGTCACCATCTCACGGTTCGTGGGTTTGAGCCCTGCGTCGGGCTCTGTGCTGACAGCCAGCTTAGAGCCTGGAGCCTGCTTCAGATTCTGTGTCTCCCTCTCTCTCTGCCCCTTACCTGCTCACGCTGTCTCTCTTTCTTCAAAAATAAATTACAAAAAAAAGAAACCATTAAAAATTTTAAATAAATAAAAGCAGATGCTCTCGGATTCTTCGGAGGGAGGGAGAAACCTGTAGCCATTCCTAAACCAACACACCGGCCTTGTCTCCAGGGCCATTTCATCAGCCTCCTGTGCTCTCAGGCGCTGACGGGGGACCAGTTACTGAGATGGCCCTCTGCCTGGTACAGGCTGTCCTTGCCGGAGGGCAGGCCCGGAGGCCTCAGCCCACTCACCCCGCCTGTGTCTCCTTCCAGATCTACGAAGACTCCATCGTCCTGCAATCGGTGTTCACCAGCGTGCGGCAGAAAATTGAGAAAGAGGATGACAGTGAGGGCGAGGAGAGTGAGGAGGAGGAGGAGGGCGAGGAGGAAGGCTCTGAGTCTGAGTGTGAGTCCGGACAGCAGGTGGCCGGGCAATCTGACATCACAGCCAGGCAGCCGCCCCTGATCGGCCTGCCACTCTCTCCCAAGCTCACGTCTGTCTTTCTTCTTCCCCCTCTTTCTGATCCCTGCCCCAGCCCGCTCGGTCAAAGTGAAGATCAAGCTCGGCCGGAAGGAGAAGGCACAGGACAGGCTGAAGGGGGGCCGGCGGCGACCGAGCCGCGGATCCCGGGCCAAGCCGGTGGTGAGCGACGACGACAGTGAGGAGGAACAGGAGGAGGTGAGCCCCCGGAGCACTGGCTGTGCGGAGCAGGTGGCCGGTGGCTAGCTGGGTCTTTGGAGATCTGTCCCCATGCCAGGTCCAAGACCTCCTGGCACGGCCTTGGGAGGGTAAATGCTCTGGCAGCCCACCCCACAGATGGGAAGACTGAGGCTTAGGGTTGTACATGGCACGTAACTCAAGACCAAGTCTGTGCGAGTGGGGCAGAGTCGCCTATCCAGGACACCAGGGCTGCCATGCTGAGGCCCGTGGGGCCACGTCTTGTCGAGGGCAGGGCCGGGAGGCAGTGGGATTGAAGACGCCCCTAGACCGTCCCCCATCTGTCTTCCCTGAGCAGACACGGCACCCTCGGTAGCTGAGGCTTCCGGGACGCCCTTGCCCCATGTAACATATGGGGTGCCCCTCAAGGCCTCCCTCTGCTCGTGGCTCTGTTCTGGCCCACATTAGCAGCATCTCCAAAGAATGGTAGGGAGTAAAAACAAAATGCCATGATCTGAAATGACAAGAACAGTGTGGAGCAGGCCCCTGAGCGGTGCTGGGAGTGGCATATGGGAGCACCGTGCGGTCCCTGCACCCCAGGGAAAAGCAATGGGAGCACCTAGCCCATGGCGGGCATTGGGGGGGGTTGGGTGGCAGACCCACTTGCTGGATTCAGATAAGCTTTGCCCCCTGGCTATGGCCTGGGTATCCGGCCCTTCCCTGCTCTGGGGCCTGGGCGGCTCTGCATTTCCGCCAAGCAGGGAGTGGCCCAGCCCAACTCCCTAAGCACCCTTTGCCCTTTCCTCGTTGCTGTTCTTCTCATACGACCATTTGCCAGGATAGCAGCAGAAACTGGCACCTCGGAGTAAATCTGACTGTAGGCAGAGACAGGGACATCAGCGGTGTCCTGAACCGGGAGGGCCGGCCTGTGTTTCTGGAGACAAGGGTCCGGGCGGTAAAGCTCCCCATCTGCCCAGTCCAGATCCAGCGGAGCGCGTTGTGGCCCTTATCTACACAGAACAAATCTCTTACGTAGTCAGGATGGACTGAGGTGGTTTTGATGCCCCAGGTCAGGGGCGCAGCTGGGCACATGGTGGTGGGAGGAAGCAGAGAAGGCCCAGCGAGCCTCCCGGATCTCGAGGACGAGTCGGTGTGAGCACAGGGGCCAGTCCTTAGGAGAAAGTGACATTGAGATTTGGCCATGGCAATGGGGGTGAAGCCAGAGTCGCCCCGCCCCTGGCCTCACGGCGCCTCTCTGCACTCGCGCACAGCCAGCCAAAGCTGTTAGGTCCCGAATGTACTGGGGCACAGAGGGGGCCGGGGGGGGCGGGGGGGCGCCCTCCGCAGCGGGGCTGACTCGTGCTCTCTCCTCCTGTCCCCCTCCAGGACCGCTCAGGAAGTGGCAGCGAGGAAGACTGAGTCCCAACATTCCACAGTCTCGACCCCGGGCCCCTGGTTCCCGAGCCGAGGCGGCGTAGCCCTTAGCAGTAACGGGTAGCAGCAGATGTAGTTTCAGACTTGGGGGAAACTGTATAAACGAAAATCTTCCATATTTATACGGCAGAGAAGATGTAGGACTGTTTGTGTCTGGCCCCGTCCCGGCATCGGTAGCGTTTGTAACAGCATTAACTGTTTAAAGCCAGAAAGAAAAAAAAAAGAATTATGAATTGGGGAACACGCGGCACCTGGCTGTCTCCTTTCCCGGCAGTGCTGTTGCGGCCGCAGTTTGGAATCACTGTAGTTTAAGCCGTGGATGCATGTTTTTGTAGCCGTCCACTCCTCGTACTGTATTTTACCGGACAGGTCAGGCTCGCCGGGGCCGGGGGCCGCAGGCCCGGCGGGAGTATGTCAGTGTCACTGGATGTCAAACAGTAATAAATTAAACAGACGACAAAACTCACAGCCTCGCCTTCCGGTGGATTCACTCCCTGCTCCCTGCATGGCGGTGAATCCTTGGGGGTGGGGGGGTGCGGGTGCCTCGTCCAGGGCCCTGTGCTCCCATCACCAAATCCCATGGGACCCAGTGGGGCACCGAGGCCCAGCTCGGGCTCCTGGCCCTAATGGGAGCCACTGCCATTCTCCCTCGTCAGGCATGGGGCAGACACCTTGGTCCCTTCCCTCCCCACCTGCAGCCGAGGGGGCCACACAGAGGCCAGGACCGCCACCTGGGGAGCCCAGGGCATTGTGGGAGCCCAGGGCATCCAAGAGAGCGCCCAAGTCCAGAACTTAACCTTGTTCCTTTCGGTACTTTTTCTCTCTTGACTAAGATCTTCTCTTCATGAGTCGCTGCCGTCACATTTGCTTCTCATTCTTCAAACACTGTTCCCCTTAGTTCCTTGAAATTTTTTTTAATGTTTGTTTTTGAGAGACACAGCACACGAGCAGGGGAGGGAAAGAGTGGGGGAGACACGGAATCCGAAGCAGGCTCCAGGCTCTGAGCTGTCAGCACAGAGCCCGACGCGGGGCTCAAACCCACCAACCGGGAGATCGTGAGCCGAGCAGAAGTCAGATGCTTAACCGACTGAGCCCCCCAGGTGCCCCCAAAATGGACATTTTAAATAATAGATTGTAGCAACTCTGCGTCATTCCCTCCTCCCCCTGGAAGAGTTTGGGTGGTGACCGCTCTGCTTTCTTTGTTCAGTAACAAAAAGAAAATGTTAACTAACCGAAAAAGCGAAAAAGCCCCCTGGAGAGTGTTTCCCCCACAGTCCTTTCCGCTGACAGATCTGCTCAGGTTTTGGTTTTGGTTTTAAGCAGGGTTCCTCTGGGAGGCGCCCCTGGGTCGGCCTCACTTCCACATTGGCCAGCGACAGCCACCGGAGAGTCACTGCAGCTCCGTGCCAGTGGCCCTGTGTTTAGGCAGCTTGCAAGGTGGCCCTGCCTTGGCTTCCTGCCACTCTCGCTTCGGTTTTCCCAGCGCATGCGCACGGCCTCCCCCGAAGCCGGTTGTGCCGAGATGCGGGGGCGCTCCCCCTGCCACCTTCCCATCCCCCCCCCCCAACCTGTGCACAGCCCCGCGCGCACTCAGCTTTCCGGACCCCTGAGGTACGTGGGCCGGCTCCGGCTGCCTCTTTTTCCAGGCCTTTCGACTGCTGACCAGTGTGCCAGTCTGTTGCAACCAGGATCCCAGCCTCGGGCTAGTTAGGAGAACTTGGCCTTCCCCGTTCACCGCAGTGAGCATCCCACCTATTTCCAGGCCAGGCGGTGACTCTCAGATCCCAGCCTGGCTGGCAGGAAGCAGCCCTGGGCAAAAAACGTCAATCTCCCACCACTCTCCCTTGCCATTCGATTTTCCTGAATAAACGCTTTTTTTTAAGTCTATTTATTTTGGGAGAGAGCAAGCGTGAGCGGGGGAGGGGCAGAGAGAAAGGGAGAGAGAGAATGGGAAGCAGCCTCCTTGCCCTGTCAGCACAAAGCCTGACACAGGGCTCAGTCCCATGACCTGTAAGATCATGACCCGAGCTGAAATCAAGACTCCACCCCCCACCCGACTGAGCCACTCAGGCTCCCAATAAACGCTTTCTAATTTGTCGAATGCGTTTGATCAATCTCCAGGATCCTGAACTGGTTGTTTCGAGAACTCGGTCTAGTTTCATCGTTGTTTTTAGGGCATGCGTTTGCCAGGACCCTCGCTCCTTCAGGTTGGAAGTCCGGATTTTTTTTTGCTTTTGCTTTAATGACTTCGACTTTTTTTCATAGATTTGAGTTTATTTTAATGTTTGCAGAAAATCTCACCACACTCTTGATTTCAGGATATTCAGGATGAGGCCAGTTTAAAAATGAGGGGAAAACGTGGAACTTTGGTGTGACAGAATGTCATGATGTAGTTTGTTGGTAAATGGCAGCAAGATGGAAAATAATGCTGAATTCCTAGACACAAGTGTCTACATCTTGTGCGGAGTCTCGAGTTGGGGCCTCACGGTGTTGTAAAACACTTCCTTGGACCTACATCCAAGGTCACCTCATGGCCCAGGATGGCTGCTGGTACTCCATCCATCCATCTCACCTTCCAGCCACCAATAAGGAGGCGATGAGGAAGAGAAGGTCCCACCCTGCCCCTTAGAGATCCAATCTGGAAACTGATATATGCCCCTTGGCCACGACATATGTAGTCAGGTGGACTATGGGCCCCGTTAAAGTCAAGGACACACAGCTTGCTTGCTGCCTGCTTGATGCTGGTTACCCCCCAGGTTGGAGATGAGAAAACCCGGGCAGAGAAGGGAAGTCCGCGTTTGTCCCAAGGCTGCGCTGCCCCTGCTGGGAGGAGTTTCTCAAGCCGCGTGCCCCTGCCTCCCAGGTGCCATGGTTGTGGGTTTGAGTCCTGCCCCTGCCCCTTCCAGCCTGTGTGACCTTGGGCAGCATTCAGCACTCTGAGCCCACTGGGAGGTGAGAAACCAAAAGGAACTAGGGAGGGTTCTACTTCCTTCTTCAGGCATTCCTGTATGTTCTATGGCGAGCACGAAAAGGGAGATAATTTTTATGTGGAAAAAAATGGGGCCACCTGGGTGGCTCAGTGGTTATGCGTCCCACTTTAGCCCAAGTCATGGTCTCTCAGGTCACGAATTCAAGCCCTGTGTTGGGCTCTGTGCTGACAGCTCAGAGCCTAGAGCCTGCTTCAGATTCTGTGTCTCCCTCTCTCTGCCCGTCCCTGGCTCATGCTCTGTCTCTATCTCTCAAAAATAAAATAAAAAAAATTTTATTTTTATTTTTTAGGGGCGCCTGGGTGGCTCAGTCAGTTAAGCGTCCAACTTTGGCTCAGATCATGATCTCGCGGTTTGTGGGTTCGAGCCCTGTGTCGGGTTCTGTGCTGACAGCTCAGAGCCTGGAGCCTGCTTTGGATTCTGTGTCTCCCTCTCTCTCTGACCCTCCCCTGCTCACGCTGTCTCTCTCTCTCAGAAATTAAAAAATAATAATAATAAATATATATTTTTTTTTAATTTAAGTGAGAAAGATGAAGGTAAAAACAAGCTGCTAATTTGGAAGAGCAGCAGCACATGGTGACACCAGGACACGTGGACTGTGTTGAGGGTGAGCGGTCAGGGCTCCAGGCCCCCTGGCCTGGCCCGCCTATGTTGACCTTGGCCTGAAGTCATGGAATCAGCTTGGTTCTCGTGTGGACACTGGCCACGAACCAGGGGCCCGGCCAGCCTGAACTCATGCCCCTCTGAGCTGCCTGCCTGTGCCCCTCCCCCGCAGCCGGCCTTCGCCCTCGGGGCGTCCATCCAGACACCCCTACCCGCTCCATCTCTGCCCTGCTGGCCACTGTCTTCCCATTTTCTCCCAACGTGGCTAAAGGGTAGGGGACTTCATTCTTCAGTCCCATTTCACAGACGACACAGGTCAGGCTCAGAGAGCCTAAGGCACTTGCTCAAGGCCACACAGATTGATCAAGTCCTCAGGGACCAGGACCAGCCCGGGGTATAGAGGAAAGACCCTGGACCCTGGGGGAAAGGTGGCAGTTTGAGCAATGGGGGGCAGGTCTCTGCTCCCAGGGAGACACGGGGGGTTCAGCAAGACATGGCTGACGATGTCCATGGCTGAAGGCTGCAATGTCATATGGTCGATGCATGATGGGTACCCATGAGGTGTCCAGATACAGCCAGGACTGGGAGGGACAGTCAAGAAGAGTATAGACCCAGGGCGCCTGGGTGGCTCAGTCGGTTAAGTGTCCGACTTCTGCTCAGGTCATGATCTCATGGTTCGTGAGTTCAAGCCCCACGTCAGGCTCTCTGCTGTCAGCATGGAGACTGGTTCGGATCCTCTGTCACCCCTCTCCCTGTCCCTCCCCCACTTGCGCATACTCTCTCAGAAATAAACATTCAAAAGATTTTTTTTAAATGGTGCAGGGAGAGCCCGGGTGGCTCAGTCAGTTGGGCTTCTGATTTTGGCTCAGGTCATGATCTCACGGCTCTCGTGACTTTGAGCCCCGCATCGGGCTCTGTGCTGACAGCTCAAAGCCTGGACCCTGCTTCGGATTCTGTGTCTCCCTCTCTCTGCCCCTCCCCTGCTCACGCTCTGTCTCCCAAAAATAAATAAACATTTTAAAAAAATTTTTTTTTTAATGTTTTTATTTGTGAGAGAGACAGCGTGAGCAGGAGAGGGTTAGAGAGAGAGGGAGATACAGAATCCGAAACAGGCTCCAGGCTCTGAGCTGTCAGCACAGAGCCCGACGCGGGGCTCAAACCCACGAACTACGAGATCATGACCTGAGCCGAAGTCGGACACTCAACTGACTGAGCCCTCGGGCGCCCCAATAAAATGTTATTTAAAAAGTGGGGTGTAGACCCTCGTATGTGCCAGATGGCCATGACTGTCTCTCCCTTCCCACATGCACTTCTAGGACCTTGCAGCTCCCTTATTCAATGCCATTGGATGTGGAGTCTAATTCTCCTCCCCTGGAGTTTGGCTCAAGACCTGCTGGCAACCAGCAGAGTGCAGTGGAAGTGACACCGTGTGACTGCTGTGTGACACACGTGTGACCCTCAAGGCACCACAGCTCCCACCTTGTTTGCTGGAAGACTCCCTCCAAGGCCCCCACCTGCTCGGAGGCAGCCATGTTGTGAGGAAGCCAAACCAAGCCGATGCCCAGGGACCCCTAAGATCCGCACAATGAGAAGGAAGAGGTGGCTGGCCAGCCCCCAAGTTCTAGGGCTCCAGCCCCTAGCTGTGTCCACCTGCCCAGCTGAGCCCTTCCCTCACTCCTGGCACATAGAAACCCTGAGACAGAATAAAAAAGGATTGTGTTTTCACGCACTGAGCTGTGGGGAGATTTCCTACACAGCACCAGTAACTGGACTATCCTAAAGCAAATTTTCAAATTACATGAGTATAACATACCCAGGCAGATCTTTAGAGTTTTGTTAAAGATAGAAGGTTAAAGATAGATAAACGTCCTGTGAGGTGCTATTTGGGACGCACAGGGGATCCTACGATTGCTTCTGACCCGTGTCACTGCCACATGAATGTCACGAGAAAGGTCTCTCAGGGGCGCCTGGGTGGCTTAGTCGGTTAAGCGTCCGACTTTCGCTTAGGTCATGATCTCGCGGTTCGTGGGTTCGAGCCCCGCGTCGGGCCCTGTGCTGACTGCCAGCTCGGAGCCTGGAGCCNCCGCGTCGGGCCCTGTGCTGACTGCCAGCTCGGAGCCTGGAGCCTGTTTCGGTCTGTGACTCCCTCTCTCTCTGACCCTCCCCTGCTCATGCTGTCTCTCTCTCTCTCCTAGAAATAAATAAAAAAACATTAAAAAAAAATTTAAAAAAAAAAAAAAGAGAAAGGTCTCTCAGGATACACCCCAAGCCCACTATATCCTGAATAGCTGTTAGCTCGGGACAGGGGACAAGTGAATGGCGTAGGGAGCTTCTAAGCTGGTGAGGTCTAGGATAAGAACTGTCCATTATAAAAACCATTTCTTTTGTCTTTTTAATGTTTGATAGAGAGAGCATGAGTGGGGGAGGGGCAGAGAGAGAGACACAATCCAAAGCAGGCTCCAGGCTCTGAGCTATCAGCACAGAGCCCAATGCGGGGCTTGAACCCATGGACTGCAAGATCATGACCTGAGCGAAAGTTGGATGCTTGACCGACCGAGCCACCCAGGTGCCCTCAAGAACCATTTACTAATTGCTTACCAGTGTCTAACTCCACAGAACGCTTCTAGATTATGTCATGATCTCAAAGATTTCTACTGCAGTGAGGCCAATCGTTTTTTCGGGAACATTAATATTTGTGGAGTGGCCGAGGCCCAAATCACCATGTTCCTCCCACACCTGACTGTGCCTCTGGCTCCCCCTTCATCCCTTTCCCTGAGGCTCCACCATCCAGGCGGTGTCCCAGCTCAGCCTGTTCTAAGTAACTCTTCAATCCGCTCGCCTCGCCCTTCGCCTGCCCCTGGCCCCGACCTTGACCCCACTGACCAGCCCAGCCGCAGCCACCATCATGGGTGGGATCAGTTCCTCCCTGATCCTCTGGCTTCCACTCTCTCTCCCTGCCAGGCTGTCCTTCCACACGGCCAGAGCCGTATAAACTCGCAATTCCTCAGTGCATGTGAGGCCCGGATCATCTGAGCCTGGCAATTCTCCAGCCATTAGCACTTTAATCCTCAGCCGCACACTCACTGGTGTTGACCCGAGCGCTTCCCTCTTCCCATAATGGCCCACCTGGCAAATGTCCTTCCTCTGAGCCTCATCTCACAGGTTGCTTTTCTGCCCCTTCTTGTTCGTTTGTCTCCGTCTGGGGGAGGAAGCAGATAGAACCCTCCTTAAGACAATCCTAAAAATCTTTTGTTTCACAGGCGCCTGGGTGGCTCGGTCGGTTAAGCATCTGACTTAATTTCCGCTCAAGCCATGATCTCAAGGGCTGTGAGATCCAGCCCTGCATCGGGCTCTACGCTGACATCACAGAGCCTGTTTGGGATTCTGTCTCTGCCCCTGTCTCTCCCTCTCTCAAAATAAATAAATAAACTTAAAAAAATTTTTTTGGGGGCGCCTGGGTGGTTCTGTCGGTTAAGCATCTGACTTTGGCTCAGGTCATGATCTCACGAACCATGCATGCATGAGTTCAAGCCCCACGTTGGGCTCTGTGCTGACGTCTCAGAGCCTGGAGCCTGCTTCAGATTCTGTGTCTCCCTCTCTCTCCGTTCCTACCCTACTTGCACTCTGTCTCTCTCCTCTTCTCAAAAATAAATAAAGATTTTTACAAATTAAAAAAAAATTTTATTTCCAAAGCATCCCATGAAGGCTTGTTGATGCGTGACAAACAGGAGGGGTGTGACAAAGATCAACGGGTAAAAACTGAAAAAGAAATGCTAGACGGGGCGCCTGGGTGGCTCAGTCGGTTAAGCGTCCGACTTCGGCTCAGGTCATGATCTCACAGTTCGTGGGTTCGAGCCCCGCGTCAGGCTCTGTGCTGACAGATCAAAGCCTGGGGCCTGTTTCGGATTGTGTGTTTCCCTCTCTCTCTGACCCTCCCCTGCTCATGCTGTCTGTCTCTCTCAGAAATAAATAAAATATAAAAAAAAAAAGAAAAGAAAAAGAAATGCTAGAAATGCTAGCTCGTTTGCTGAATAAACACTTGAGAAACGGACACCTGGGTGGCTCAGTCGGATAAGCATCTGACTCTTGGTTTCCGCTCAGGTCATTATCTCCTGGTTCGTGGGTTCAGCTGTTCATGGGTTCAAACCCTGCGTCTGGCTCTGAGCTGGCAATGTAGACTCTGTTCTTGGGATTCTCTCTCTCTCTCCCCCTCACTCTCTGCCCCTCCCTCACTTATGTGTGTGCGTGCGCACACACATGCTCTCTCTCAAAATAAACTTATAAAAATGTCTAAAAAACTAGAAAAATCAGTGACGAAATACTTTCTTATTTTTCTTCTTATTATTTGGCCTCACCAGTTGGCAAAGATTTGTTAAATGCTAACAGGGGCGCCTGGGTGGCTTAGTCGGTTAAGCGTCTGACTTTCGCTTAGGTCATGATCTCGCGGTTCGTGGGTTCGAGCCCCGCGTTGGGCTCTGTGCTGACTGCCAGCTCAGAGCCTGGAGCCTGTTTCAGTCTGTGACTCCCTCTCTCTCTGACCCTCCCCTGCTCACGCTGTCTCTCTCTCTCTCCTAGAAATTAAAAAAAAAAAAAAATGCTAACACACAGCGTCAGCCAGGTGGCAGAAGGCAAGCTAGAGTCAGTGTAATGATACTGGATACGGCTTTGCAAAAAGCAATTAACAAGATGACTCAAAATATTTATGTTTTAATAATATATTTTTTATGGTATTCGATAAAATTTGAGTTAGGGGCGCCTGGGTGGCTCAGTCGATTAAGCGTCCAACCCTTGATTTCAGCTCAGGTCATGATCTCAGGGTTCATGAGATCGAGCCCGGTATCGGGCTCTGTGCTAACAGTGGAGGGAACCTGCTTGGGATTCTCTCTCTACTTCTCTCTCTCTCTCTCCCCCTCCCCCACTGGTGATATCTCTCTCAGACTAAACTTTTAAAAAATAATAAGTAATAGAAAATAATTCCATTTCCTAAAGAGATGCATTACATATCTATAAAATAGACGACAGGAATAAATGATACACAGTGATGTTGAATTATCTGCAGATGTCTCTTCTTGGTAATTTCTATGCTTTTCTATGTTTTCTACTTTCTAAAGTTTTTACCTTTAAGCATGTGCTATAATCCAAGATCGGGATGAGAATAGAATTTAGATCAACCTCAGAGAAATAGTTGAGGAAGTCACACTAGTGGTTTCTCTAGCCCCAGGCATTTGTTACTTCAGTCTTCCTCTCGTAGACATTTTGTCAAGTGGGATTCTTGTTTGCAAATACATAAACCAGGCTGAGTGGTTTCTGAATCAAAAGAACAACCTGGGGCTTGATTCCTAGCCTGCCTCTGGAGTCAGTCTTGGGTGTGAGAATATGATTGGCTGATTCCAGGTCACATGCTTGTGTTCCTGTGCAAGGGATGCTGGGAAAGCTAATCGCTATTTCCAAAATTGGAGGTGGGAGACAGACCCACAAATGCAGGAACGACGTTCAGATGCTGAACTTCAGGGGCAAGGTTGGGGGGTACCATAGCTAGAGAAAAGGGAGATCACCTCTGCCTCCAGCTTGCTATGTGACCTTGGGCAACCCCCTTTCCTTCTCTGCGCTTCGGTTTCTTCATCTCTTAAACGGCTGAGTGATTTTGTCTATACTCTCCTTATGAACCATTTTATATTTTAACGACTCTTTTAAAGAGGTGATACTTAGGGCGCCTAGTCAGTAGAGCATGCGGCTCTTTTCTTTTTAATATTTTTTAAATGTTTATTTCTTTGAGAGAGAGAGATGGGGGAGGGGCAGAGAGGAGGGAGACACAGAATCCGAAGCAGACTCCAGGCTCTGAGCTGTCAGCACAAAGCCCGATGCAGGGCTTGAACCCACAAACCACGAGATCATGACCTGACCCAAAGTCGGATGCTTAACCGATTGAGCCACCCACATGCCCGAGAGCGTGCAACTCCTGATCTGATCAGGGTCGTGAGTTTGTGCCCTACTCTGGGTGTAAATAAACTTTAAAAATAAAAATAAAGAAGTTATACCGGAGCTGACCTCTGTTGGGCTTTCTTCTCAACCATCCTCAGTATGTGGCTTTCACCTTCATGCAGGTGAGATAGTGGCTACACTTCCAGGCAGGGCTGTAACATCCAGACAGGAGGAGAGAAAGGCCTCAAGGTCAAGAGTCAAAGGATTTCTCCTTTCGAGGATTGTATTTTTACAGGAGCAGACGCTTCCACCTGCTTCATTGATCAGACCTGGGTCTCAGGGCTGCCGGCAACAGCAAGAGAGTCCAGATCATTACAGCCTGGGCCCATTATCGCCTGAATGGGATTGGGATTGTAGAAATACACAAAGAAAACGAATGTAACATGGCGCAGCCGCCGCAGAAAACGGTATGGAGGTTCCTCGAACAATTAAAAATAGAATAACTGGGGCACCTGGGTGGTTCAGTTGGTTAAGTGTCCGACTTTGGCTCAGGTCATGATCTCACTGTTTGTGGGTTCAGGCCCCGCGTCGGGCTCTATGCTAACAGCTCAGAGCCTGGAACCTGCTTCGGATTCTGTGTCTCCCTCTCTCTTTGCCCCTCCCCCGCTCCTGCTCTGTCTCTCTCTGTCTCAAAAATAAATAAAACATTTTTTTAAAAAATAGAATAACCAGGGTGCCTGGCTGGCTCAGTCGGAAGAGCGTGTGACTCTTGATCTCAGGGTTGGGAGTTCGAGCCCCATGTCGGATGTTGAGATTATCTAAATAAAGAGAAGTTTAAAAAAAAAAAAAATGAGGGGCGCCTGGGTGGCTCAGTCAGTTAAGCGTCCGACTTCGGCTCAGGTCATGATCTCCCGGTTTGTGGGTTCGAGTCCCGCATTGGGCTCTGTGCTGACAGCCATCTCAGAGCCTAGAGCCTGTTTGGGATTCTGTGTCTCCCTCTCTCTCTGACCCTCCCTTGTTCAGGCTGTCTCTCTCTCTCTCAGAAATAAATAAAACATAAAAAAAAATAATAAATAAATTTTTTTAAAAAGTGAGAGGCACCTGGCTGGCTCAGTCGGCTGAGCTTCCCACTTCGGCTCAGGTCATGATCTCACCACTTGTGGGTTTGAGCCCCACATCCGGCTCTCTCCTGTCAGGGCAGGCCCTGCTTGGAATCCTCTGCCTCGCTCTTGCTCTGCACCCCCCCTAAACATTTAAAAAAAGAAAGGAAGGAAGGAAGGGAGGGAGGGAGGAAGGAAGGAAGGAAGGAAGGAAGGAAGGAAGGAAGGAAGGAAGGAAGGAAGGAAGGAAGGAAGGAAGGAAGCGAGCATAGTAGTTGCCGGCAGCTAGAAGTATCTGCTCCCTGCAAACCAGGTGTGATGTACCCCCGCCCCTCCCCCACCCCTGTGAGGCAAGACCATAAGTTGCAGCCAGTTCAGCCAAGGAGGGCAGAGCCACAATCCAGGACCCTGATTGTCGAAACATGCAGAATGGAAAGAGCAGGCACAGGTCCGTGGGGCCCCTGAGGGCTTCTCACGGGCTTTTTCTCCCTGGGTTCCCATGGGCTCCCAGCTGCCAGGGTGGGGGCGGCCTGAAAGAAGGGACTGGAAGGCCAAGCAGCCCTTGACTTAGACCCCAAGGCCAAGGCTCACCATGGCTGACGCAAGAAGCTGTAGGAGCCAAGGTCTCATATGTGGCTTGGAGGAGATTTTCATAATATGGGGTTTTTTTCTCTCTCTTTTATTTATTTATTCCCCTCCCTCCTTTCCTTTCCTCTTTCCTTTCTATTTTTCCCAAATTTTTCTTTTCCTTTTTTTTTTTTCCCTTTTTTTTTTCTTTTCCTTTTTTATTTCTAATCATGCAAAATACACATAACGTATCATTTACAACCTTAACCATTTTTTAAAGATTATTTTTTGAGAGAGAGACAGAGAGACAGAGAGAGAGACTGGGAGCAGGGGAGGGGCAGAGAAAGAGGGAGAATCTGAAGCAGGCTCTGTGATGCCCGCAGAGCCTATGCAGGGCTTGAACTCAGGAGCCATCAAGACCTGAGCTGAAATCAAGAGTCGCTCACTGACTGAGCCACCCCAGCGCCCCCCAACGTAACCGTTTTAAGTGCACGCTTCGGTAGCTTGTGCTGTTCAGCCCTCACCTTAGCCACCTTCAAAACATTTCCATCTTCCCGGGGCGCTTGCGTGGCTCAGTTTGTTAAGCATCCAACTTCAGCTCAGGTCATGATCTCATGGTTCGTGGGTTCGAGCCCTGTGTCGGGCTCTGTGCTGACAGCCAGCTCAGAGCCTGCAGCCTGTTTCAGATTCTATATCTCCCCCTCTCTCTGACCCTCCCCTGCTCACACTGTCTCTCCCTTCCTCTCCCTCTCTCTCTCTATTAGAAATAAATAAAACATTAAAAATAATTTTTTTGTGAAAACATTTCCATCTTCCCAAACTGAAATGCTGTCCTCAATAAACACTACTTCCCCCTCCCCCCTCCCCCCCATAACCATCCATTTTCTTTCTGGCTCTATAAATCTGACTCCTCCAGGGACTTCCTCTAGATGGAATTGTCCACTATTTGTCTTTTTGCGCGTGCCTTGTTTCACTTTTTCCTTGATCGTGTAAGTACTGATACATTAATATGACACATGCTGGTCAGACGTCAAACATGACTGGACACAGCGAAAGACACTTTCCCACTTGCCCCTTCAGATGGGAGCCTGGGCTTCTGTGCCTCCCAAGGTCATAGCCGGCTGCTTTGGACAGTTGGCACGCGGCCTTGACTGGAGTCCGGACCTCTGCCCATTTTCACCCTTGCCCACAACGGTCAAGCCATCTTGGTTCTTCAGGAGTCAAGGACATGCAGGTAGATAGTCTGGTCTTAGCAATGCACCTGATGTGCCCACCCAGGCAGGGAGCTGTGGGCCCGGCTCTGCCATCCGGGGCTTGTAGAGGTAGGCCTCCCAGAGCAGCCAAGTGTAGGCCAAGAACAGATTCTGGTAAATGAAAGCCTGATCTTGGCCCTTGGGACCCCGCGGCATCTCAGACAAAATGTAAACAGATCTGACAGTTATCTCCTCCGTGAGTCTGGTCATTGCTCCTGCTGCGCTTGAGTCTCCTGATTCCTGCTCTGAACCCCTTTAGTCCGTTCCCCCCACAGCAGCCAATGGGCACTGGGAGCACCAAGTCAGGTCCCGCCCCCTCCTCTGCTCAGAACCCTCCGTGGCTCCCACCTTTGGGATAAATGCCAAGGTCCTCCCCCCTGCCCACAAGGCCTTGCACAACCTGTCTGCATCACCTCTTCTCACTCACTCTACCCCAGCCGCACTGGCCTCCCTTCTGGAATGTTCTAACCTCAGTCCCACCTCAAGTTCCTTCCCCCCCGCTGATCCCTCTGCCCACAGCACCCTCCCTTCAGCCAGGTCCTTTATGTTATCCAGGCCTTCGCTTAAATGCCTCCATCCTCAGAGAAGCCTCTTTCCTCTTCCCACCTAAGCTCAGCCCATTGGTGTGATGGACACTGCAAATATGATCTATCTTGCTCTAGGTGGCGGTTACACAGATGAGTACAGATGAAATAAATCTCTGGGTCGAGGCGGGCGCTTGGGTAGCTCTGTCAGTTGAGTGCTGGACTCTTGGTTCAGTTCAGGTCATGATCTCAAGCTCTGTGAGTTCGAGTCCCGCATCAGAGTCCTCTCTGACAGCAAGGATTCTCTCTCTCTCTGCCCCTCTCCCATGCTCTCTTTCTCTCTCTCAAAAATAACTAAAATAAACTTTAAAAAACCCTAAAGCCATGTACAACTCTAAAAAAAAATCTACGGAGCTGGATGCATAATGTTTGTGAACCGCATGGCACATATGTTAGAACTCCATATAAAAAAGTCATCAAACCGGGCGCCTGGGTGGCTCAATCGGTTAAGCGTCAGCCTTTGGCTCAGGTCACGATCTCGTGGTTCGTGGGTTCAAGCCCTGCAGCTGGTTCTGTGCTGACAGCTCAGAGCCTGGAGCCTGCTTCAGATCCTGTCTCCCTCTCTCTCTGACCCCCCCCCATTCATGCTCTGTCTCTCTCTGCCTCAAAAACAAATAAAAACTATAAAAACATTTTTTTAAAGTCATAAAAATAGGCTCCGCCCACACTGGCTGCTCTTTCTCATATTACCCTTTCATATCTCGAATCTGCTTATCCAAAGCCATCTTGTCGGTTTGTTTCCTGCTGTCGCCTGCCCTGAAACTGCAGCTCCAGGAGGGGTGGGGTCTCTGCCTTGTCCCGTGGTGTCCTTGCCACCTAGAACACAGTGAGAAGTGGAGAGTACTTGCTTTTTCACGCCGCTGGCTTTCACTTGTTAATGTGCGTTCATGATTCCTGCAGGTCTTTGCATGGCTTGAGAGCTCATTTCTTTTTAGTACGGATATTCCACTGGCTGAATGTGTCACAGATGATTTATTCATTTACCTGCTGAAGGACATCTTGGTTGTTTCCAGGTTTGGGCCATTATGAATAAAGCTGCTATAAACATCCGCATGCGGGGTTGTTTGTTTTTATTTTTTTTTCTTTTACTTTTTTAATGTTTATTTATTTTTGATACAGAGCTTGAGCAGGAGAAGAGCAGAGAGACAGGGAGACACAGAACCCAAAGCAGAGTCCAGGCTCTGAGCTGCCAGCACAGAGCCCGACTCAGGGCTCGAACCCACAGACTGAGATATCATAACCTGAGCTGAAGTCGGACTCGCAAACGACTGAGCCACCCAGGAGCCCTACCGCATGCAGGTTTTTGTGTCGACTGAAGTTCTCATGTCATTTGGGTACATAGCAAAGTGTGATTTCTGGATCGTACGATAAGTGTATTTTTTTCGTAAGAATTGCTGAACTGTCTTCCATGCGTTACCACCAGCGACACATGAGGGCTCTGATTTCTCCACATCCTCACCAATGCTTGTGCTTTTCTGTTTTTGGCTTTTTTTTTTTTTTTAATGTTTATTTATTTTTGAGAAGGAGAGGGAGACATAGGATCCGAAGCAGGTTCTGCGCTGATAGCAGACAGCCCCATTGTGGGGGCTCGAACTCATGAACCGTGAGATCATAACCTAAGCCAAAGTCAGACACTTAACTGACTGAGCGACCCAGGTGGCCCTTAAGTCTTTATAATAGCCATCTTAATGGATGTGAAATATGTCATTTTGATTTGCATTTCCCCAGGGATAAGTAATGAGCGTCTTTTCATGCTCTTATTGGCCATTTTTATATCTTCTTTGGAGAAATGTGTATTCAAGTCCTTTGCTCATTTTTTTCAACCTTTATTTATTTTTGAGAGAGGGAGAGAGGGCACGAGCAAGGGAGGGGCAGAGAGAGTAAGACAGAGGATCCCAAGTGGGCTCTCCGCCGATAGCAGAGAGCCCGATGCAGGGCTCGAACTCACGATCTGTGAGATTGTGAACTGAGCCAAAGTTAGATGCCTAGCCGACTGAGCCACCCAGTGCCCCCTTTTGCTGATTTTTTAATCGGGCTGTTTTGTTGATGAATTGTAGGGGGTCTTTACATATTTTGGATGCTATACCCTTATCAGATGTAGAACGTGCAAAAGATTTGCTCCCATTCCCTAGGTTGTCTTTTCATTGTTTTGTTGGGAGTGTCCTTGATGCAGGTCGTTTTTTATTTTTCTGCAGCCCGCCTTCCTTATTTCTTCTTTTAATGCCTGTGTTTTTGGTGTTATGACCATGAGCTCATTGCCAAGTCCACTGGCATGAAAGTTTACCCTTATTTTTTTCTTCTAATCATTTTATAGTTTTAGCTCCTTCTTTTATATCTTTGCACCAGTTTGAGTTCATTTTTGTATGTGGGGAAAGAAAGAAGTGTCCAGCTTCATTATTAGGCACACGGCTATCTAGTTTTCCCAATACCATTTATTGAAAAGACGGCCTTACCTTATTGAATGGTCTTGGCATCCTTATGAAAAATCATTTGACCAGACGTGCGTGGTTTATTTTGCGTCTTAGTCCATTGGTCTGTCTTTACATGCTGTTTTTGTTTTTGTTTTTTAAGTTTATTTCTTTATTTTGCGATAGCACAAGCAAGGGAGGGGCAGAGAGAAAGGGAGAGAGAATCTCAAACAGGCTCTGCACTGTTAGTGCTGAGCCTGATGCGGGGCTTGAACTCATGAACCATGAGATCATGACCTGAGCCAAGATCAAGAGTCAGACATTTAATCAACTGAGCCACCCAGGCGCCCCAACACCATATGGTTTTGATTACCCTTCCCTGAAGGGAAGGGAAGGGGAGGGGAGGGAAGGGGAAGGGAGGGGGGGAGGGGAGGGGAGGGAAAAAGAGAAGAAGGAAAAATGATGTAGTTACAACATAGTAGGAAAAAAAACAAATCCATATATGGTGCTTATTATGTGCCAAGAGTGGCTCCAATCACTTTGTACATCTATGTATTATTAATTTACTTAATTATCACAACAACGCTATGAGCTAGTTGGGAATGGAAGCTCCGGTAAGTAGAAACAAAGAAGTTAAACAGCATGACTGCATCCCTTTTTTTTTTAATTTTTTACATTTATTTATTTTTGAGAGCCAGAGAGCTTGAGCAAGGGAGGGGCAGAGAGAGAGGGAGACAGAGAATCTGGAATAGGCTCCAGGCTCTGAGCTGTCAGCACAGAGCCCGACGCGGGGCTCGAACCCATGAACCGTGAGATCATGACCTGAGCTGAAGTCAGACGCTCAACCAGCTGAGCCCCCCAGGCCCCCCAGCATGACTGCATCCTTAAGGCAATATATGACCATGGCCATGTGTGGCAGGGACAGAAAGGGCCTCACGATTTCCACGGGCAGGTTAAAGGGAGACCTTGTCCAGCCTAGGCACCCTGGAAATGTCCTTTATAGAGCTTTTCTGGCCCTTTTCCAGGCCTGACCTTACCGCTACGTAGAACTAGCTTTGAAGGTGTCTTAAGCCAAGTCCCTTCCCAGAAGAGAGCTCCTTCCTGGTAAATGTTTCCAGCCCTGCTGGGGAGAAAGGGCCTTCGACCACCCAGATGAATAAGGGAAAGAAAACCTAGTTTTATTTATTTGACAAAAAAAAGTAGCACGTGGTCTTAGGAATGGAATTTGATGGTGCAGTTCATAAACGTGACCAAAACTCCCAGAACCTGCCCAGCCGTACAACTTTTCCCAGGTGATTGCTAATTATCTCAATTGTCCCCCCACCCCCACCCGCACGGAACCTGCCACGGAAGGGACCCACATGCGCTTTCCCCTCCTTTCCACGTTGGAAAAGCTCATTTACTCAGGCAGGGTCTGTCTGATTCCCAAGCTGAGCTCCAAACTGCTCTTTCTTACTCTGGTTTAATCACCCCTTTTCCCTCTGAGGGTTCAATCGTCCCCTTTCTGCCGCCTCCCATGGGTTCCCCATAAGCCTGCTGAGAGGTGAGTCCACCCCCCCTCGCCCTCGCAGGCTCAATTTGCAAAACCCCAGAGAATTCTGCTCACTCCCCCTCCAAGACTGCCAGACCCTTAATGGGGTTCAGTCTCACATGCACCTTTTTGGCCAGGGGCTGCTGGCATCTCATGAATCTCAAGAGAGACTCTTGATTATTTTTATTATTATTATTTTAATGTTTATTTATATTTGAGAGAAACAGAAAGCGAGCCGGGTAGGGCAGAGAGAGGGAGGGAGACACAGAGTCCGAAACAGGCTCCAGGCTCTGAACTGTCCACACAGAGCTGGACACAGGGCTCGAACCCACAAACCTGGAGATCATGACCTGAGCAGAAGTCGGACACGCAAGGGAGTGAGCCACCCAAGCACCCTGAGGCTCTTGATTCTTACAAGCTGCTCTCCATCAGCCCTCTGTGATTAAGGCAATCAGGCTCAACTCCGCAAGCTGTTTTGTTTTGGGGAGAGGAAGCAGTCTGGTCCAGTCCTTCTCCCAAGAGAATAAATCAATATTCATGTCCAGACTCTGATTGGATCCATGATTTAAGAGATGTTTTTGCCCATATCGATCCAAACCCTGGATCTCACAAAACAAGATCCGTTGTGGGGCTGTACTTTTGTGAAGATTTTATTTTAAACCCCTCACTAGTTAGTGTTCAGACTTCAGGTTTGAAGACAACTCTGTGAAACTCTATATACGATTCCTAGAAAGGAAAAGGTAAGTGGAGAAAAGCGAGGGTAAAGAAGTCCCGTTTTTTAACTTTGGAGCCACAGAGAGGGATGGTCATCAGCCTATAAGGTGATCCGGGAGCGGGGATTGGAAAAGACTGGAACCCGACTCAGGGCTTCACGGGTTAACAGCCCTGGTGACTTCGGCCATCCGAAACTCCTCCTCTCGAAACTCCTCCTCCCGCAGTGAGGTGTAGTTATTCGAAAATCACCCCACTGCAAACTCCTCCCCCTGCAAGGAAACTCGCATTGAAATGCTGCAAATGACTGGGGCCCCGCAGGCAGTCGCTGTCCGGCCGCGCGGAGCCCGGGTTCCCTGCGCGGACTTTGCGGACCGAGACTCGGGCCGGCGCTTTACGGGCGGAACCTGGGAGCATGAGGCCCGCGAGCTGGGGGCTGAGCTGGGCCGCCGCCCTGTTCCTCGCAGCCGTGGGGACTGCAGGTAAGGCTGGCTCCAGGCGCCCGCGTGCGGTGAGGTGGCCCCTAGAACTTGGGGAGCTCCCTGGTGATTTGGGGGGGAGGATGCGAAAAACTCCCGCGTCCTTTAGGACTTGTGGGGAAATGCCATTAAGTTCATTCCAAACCGCTGGATGGAGCGCTGAGGGTTGCGAGGGTTTGGGGATGTGGGGGAGTCATGAGAAGCGGGGTGAGCTTTTCGCCACAAGTCTCCGATTGAAGGGAGACCCCCCCTTGTCTTCCTCAGCCCGGGACATGGGGCTCTCCACCCCTAGGGAGGCAGGGACCCCCCCATCGGGCTGTTCTAGGGCGAGAGCTAGCAGAAGCCCGGGGAGGGGGGGGTCCCTGCAGGCTCATCGTCGCGCCCCCCCGCGGACAAGAGTCCCCCCCAGGCGCCCCAGGCAGCTTCGTCCTGCGCTAGGGCGCCGCTGGACCGCGGAGCCCGCTGCAGAGCTTTCCTCGCGGGCGCTGCACGCGGCGTTCTGCGCGTGGTCACCGCCTCCAGCCCCGCCTCCGGCTCCGGGGGCCAGTCCCCACGCTCCCATTGGGCGCGATGGGAACAGGCGAGCCTCGAGCCACTCCCCTTGGCCAATGGGAGCCGGTGGATGCGGAGGGTCGCGCTGGGCGGGGTTGGGACGCGGGCGGGGCGGGGCGGGGCTCGAGGCGCGGTTTGGGCAACGCGGAGCACCTGGTCTCGGGATGCGACCGAAGGAGTTCCCTCGCGTCCGTCCAGGGCTCCTGTCGCGAAGGCGACCCGTCCCGGGCCTCCGGAGTCGCCTCCATGAGCATGGGCAAGGTGCCCACGGCGCTCCTGGGCAGCGTTCGCGAAGCCCAAGGTTTCCTTCGAGATCCGGGCCCGAGCCCATGCCGTCTGCCCTCGCTGCCCCGGCCCGGGTCGAGTTCACATCCGTGCCCCCCAGGCTACCCTCAGGGCCAAGCTTCCTTCCCTGATCAAACCGTTGCCTCAGACACGCCCGCCCCTCTTCGGTCGGGAGCGGAGACCTTCCGCCGGGGCTGGGATCGGGAGGCCCCAACCTTGGATGGATCCCTTAGGGTGGCCCTGTTTGTTTAGAAGCCCTGAAGGGGGCTAGGCGATTTTTCCTTTTAGGAGGCTTCAGATTTAAATTTAGCGAAGAGACTAGTTGGTGCGCAATCCTCGAGTTTTCCATTGGCCTTAAATGAGCTGCCGGAAGCGCCCGACCTCGCCCTGGGTTCTTTTCCTGCAGAACCGGAGCAGCCCATGAGAGAATTGTAATTGCCTAATAAAGGGATTTCCGGAAGCTTTTCATTGACGGGGATGGGTGGTGGCTTCGCGTTGGGGCGCCTTGAACTCCTGGGATTCCAACCCTTGACACAGAAGTTTTCGCTGAGAGGCCAGGAAGGGAGGGTGCTGCCATATAGCTGGGGAGTATTGAGATCACTCTGCCACCCAGCTGGGTGAAGAGGAGGGACTGGCTCGTCAAGAGGCGCTTGGTGTGAGCTGTTCCAAATGCTTGATGGACCTCATCCCTAAGAGGAAATGGTGGCACTGAAGTCTTGAGCAAGAGGGTTGCTTATTTATTTTTCTCTGTGACGCGTGGTCCGAGGATCTGATGTAGCCTGTGTTCTCCAGGAGGCTCTGAGTCCCGATGCGTAGACTCCCGAGGGCCAGCAGCTCCTTCTGTCCTCTGGTGTGTAGTTGCGGCAGCCCTGTTTTGTCCCAGCTTGCTCCCTAGCTGCCTTTAAATTTAAAGCATTTGTGGGGAGGTGGAAGGGGATGGAATTTCTTGACCCGTTCCCCTGGAGATGGAAGGTGCTGGCATCCAAACCACATGTCTTCCCGTAGCTGGGTCAAAAGCAGTTAGCAGCTGTCTGCAGAGGATCAAGTATGCCCAGGGCACACCCCAATTCAGAGAAATAGAGATTCAGAGAAATAGAGCGTCCTAAGAGTTGTCTCTGCTTTAGCAGCATGCCTGGGGGTGGGGATGGGATTCCTTGGTCACTCTCTGGCATGCTTTTCTTCCTGGCCACCACTGGCAAAAAGAGGGGTTTTTTTAATGTTTATTTCTGAGAGAGAGAGAGAGAGACTGAGTGAGCAGGTGAGGATCAGAGAGAGAGGGAGACAGAATCCGAAGCAGGCTCCAGGGTCTGAGCTAGCTGTCAGCACAGAACCCGACGCGGGGCTCGAACCCACGAACCATGAGATCATGACCTAAGCCGAAGTCGGACGCTTAACCGACTGAGCCACCCAGGTGCCCCAAAAAAGAGCTTTTTTGAGACTGCAAAGCTTCAAGGGGAATTAGGTGGCTCATTCTGTCTTTCCAGGATATCCCTGCTCTTACCTGTGGGGTTCCTTCCCTGATAAGATCCCATTCCAGACACCTGTGTTGTTCAGTGCTTTGATAGCCCTTCACAGTCCGTGTTAAGTACATTAATAGACTCCACACTTTACCGGGCTGTCGAGCAGGTGACATTTGTTGCTAAGACACTGTGGAACTTCCCAGCAGTGAACGATCATGGAACCCAGTCCCCGGAGTTGCTGACAGCAAAACCTTGCATCAGGATCACCCCTGCCCCGAGGAAAATGTCTAGTTGGGAAAAGAGCCCTGAGAAATTGATTTCTTGTTCATTTTCAGCTGAGCCTGTTAGCTCCGGCCATTTATTTGTTTGTTTATTTCAAGGAAATGGTTCTGTTTGTATGTTTAGTTTCCCCGAACAACCATCTTCTGTAGCCTGGGAAAGAAAACATCGAAAGCATTTGACCACCTCATTTGTGTGCTGGCGAAAAAGCAGAAATGTGTATTCTCCTTTTCTGTTTCGATAACCTTGCATCTGGCTTGTCACTGGTGACAGGGCAGATTTAAAGGCTATTTGGAGACTTGAGCGTGGGGGATGGAGGGGGGGGGTCCGGCAGGGGTGTGGGTGTGGGTGGCTCTTGTGTAACCCCAGCAGAGAGGAGATCTGGGTGGGGTGTTCCAGTTTGCTTTTACTGAAATCAGATGAAACCGATCAGGAAAACCAAACTTTCATTGTGCAACCATAAGGCACTGTGGTTTCTTGGGGGTGATGGCGCTTTAAATCGGACCGTTCCGTCCCCTTGCTCAGGATGGTGTTGTCTGCTGTGGGGACACCCCTCGGATGGGCCGTCACTCGGTGCCCACTGCTCCTAATCCCTGTCCCCACTAGCAATGCTCTTACTATTTCCAGTGGCACCTTCTGTGGGTAAAATAGGGCTTTGTGCAAAGGTTGGAGGCCAGAGCAGGGGATTAGCGGTAATGGAAGTTGTGAGCCCCTAGGGGAGGAGGGGAGTGACAGAAACTTCTCCTCCAGGATCCTTATTGTGAGTGCCCTTGGCCTGAACTTCCTTGTGAATTTTTTTCTGAGTCCTGGAATTCCAATGACTCTTTTCCCCACCCCGTGTGCCAGCAGCCTCTCGAGAAGTGAGTCATATCCCGTTTTCAGCACAGCTGCGATTCGGCTGTGAGTCAGTGCTGTGTAGGGCGTCCTGCAGAGGCTGGTCCGAGAGAGCAATTCGATGCTCAGAATGTGGGACCACAGCAGATTCCAAAGCTCAAGGCATTCCCTTCTCTTTCACTTTCTCTCTTCTACTCGTTCTCCTTGGCACGTGGGGGCTCTCCACATGGCCCCTGACCTCCTTATAATTCAGTGACCAGGTTCTTTGACTCTTCTAAGCGCTTCTTCTATTTCTCTATTGCCATCACCTGTATTCTCCTTTCCACGCCACCCTCAATGCTCTCCTGGTATCACCTGACTGGTTTCCTAACCTCTGGTAGGAGCACTGAACTTGAACTTTGAAGACCCAGAGTTTGGTGGCTTGTTGTTTATTTATTTGTAAAATTTTATTGATTTATTTTTAAAAAATTTTTAATGTTTTTATTTATTTCTGAGAGAGACAGCGCACGCAGGGGAGGGTCAGAGAGAGAGGGAGACACAAGATCCGAAGCAGGCTCCAGGCTCTGAGCTAGCTGTCAGCATACAGCCCGATGCGGGGTTCGAACCCACGAACCGTGGGATCATGACCTGATCCGAAGTCAGACGCTTAACCGACTGAGTCCCCCAGGCGTCCCAAATTTTATTTATTATTAAAAAAAATTTTTTTTAATGTTTAGTTTTGAGAGGCAGAGAGGGAGGGAAAGAGAGAGACCGTGGAGGGGCAGAGAGAGAGGGAGACACAGAATCCAAAGCAGGCGCCAGGCTCTGAGCTGTCAGCACAGAGCGTGACGTGGGGCTCAAACTCCTGAACTGTTAGATCATGGTCTAAGCCAAGGTCCGACGCTTAACTGACTAAGGCACCAGGTGCCCCCCAAATTTTATTTACTTGGGTTTTTTTTAATGTTTACTTATTTTAAGAGAGAGAGAGAACAAACGGGGAAAGGGAGAGAGAATCCCAAGCAGGCTCCACACTGTCTGCACAGAGCCTGGCACGGGGCTCGAACTCACAAACTGTGGGATCGTGACCTGAGCCGAAGCCTGATGGTTAGCCAAATGAGCCACCTACGTGCCCCAGAAGGTGGCTTTTTTTTTTTTTAATATTTTTATTTCTAGGAGAGAGAGAGAGAGAGACAGCGTGAGCAGGGGAGGGTCAGAGAGAGAGGGAGATACAGATTCTGAAACAGGCTCCAGGCTCTGAGCTGGCAGTCAGCACAGAGCCCGATGCGGGGCTCGAACCCACGAACCGTGAGATCATGACCTAAGCGAAAGTCGGACGCTCAACCGACTAAGCCACCCAGGTGCCCCGGAAGGTGGCTTTTTAAACTGGGTCCCAAAGTCCCTGACCCCCAGAGCCCTCAGGCCAGGTTCAAGATTGGGTTCAAGCCTGGCCAAAATGTTCAAGGGGGGCCTGGAGATCTCTGGGCTTGTCTACTTCCATTGAAATGACCAAAGCCAACAGAAGGCACTCGGGAAAGCTAGAGACCTGGAGTAACTAGCACTAAAGCCAGGCGTATAGAGTGACTGGCATTGCGATTATTTTGCTTAATAATTTTTCTTACCTTTAAAAAAAAATCTACAAAATAAAGCATTCCTTGAAGAAAAATGACTCAAGTGAACTGGCCACTATTCCCTATGCAGAAGCACAGATAAGATTCTGTTTCTCAAAAAAAAAAAGAAAGGACTATATTGAACTATTACAAGCTATTCTAGACCTTGTTCCCCCCCCCCACCCCGAAGTTAACAAAATACAAGGCGCCTGGGTGGCTCAGTCTTAAGTGTCCAACTTCAACTAAGGTCATGATCTCACAGTCCATGGGTTCGAGCCCCACGCCGGGCTCTGTGCTGACAGCTAGCTCAGAGCCTGGAGCCTACTTCGGATTCTGCGTCTCCCTCTCTCTCTCTGCCCCTCCCCCACTCACCCTCTGTCTCTGTCTCTCTCAAAAATAAACATTAAAAAAAAAATACACTTTCTAATCAGATATGATGGAAAGTCAGGCAAAGTAAATACAAATAAGTTCCCAAGAACACTATTTGAGATGTGGCTTCATGTGCCTGACTGCTAATGATTAACCCAGCGTTGGGGTGGGGTGCTTGGCTGACTGAGTAAGTAGAGCATGTGACTCTTGATCTCGGGGTTGTGGGTTTGAGCCCCACGTTGGGTGTAGAGATTACTTAAAAGTCTTTAAAACAAAAAAACCTGCCCTAACTGTGCCACGTGACTTGAGACTTTAAATCTAAGTAGGAAACCATCATGAATAAGATTTATTTTAATTTTTTAAAAATAGTTATTTTTGAGAGAGTGTGAGCGGGGGAGGGGCAGAGAAAGAAGGCAACACAGAATCTGAAGCAGGCTCCAGGCTCTGAGCTGTCAACACAGAGCCCAGCGCGGGGCTCGAACCCATGGACTGTGAGATCATGACCTGAGCTGAAGTCAGATGCTTAACCGAGCCACCGAGGCGCCCCCTCTATTATTCATTTAGAGAGCATGTGAGGGGGGTTGGGGGGCATCAAGCAGGCTCCATACTCAGTGTGGAGCCCTGTCCCCCAAACCTGGGATCATAACCTAAGCTGCAATAGAGTCAGGTGTTCAACCGACTAAGCCACCCAGGTACCCCAATACTTTTTAAAAAATTTTTAATGTTTTTTTAAAATTTATTTCCTCCCTACCTACAAGTGAAGGCCCCTCATTTTTCCTTCAGCTTAATGATTTCACAGTGTCAATTTTTCTCATTACTGTTTCCAACACAGGTTTGTAATATGCTAAATTATTTTCTTTATTCATGGGCGGGGAAGGACTTTTCCCCCAACCTTCCTGGATCCGTCATTATGTCAAGTGTTACACATTGTTGGCAGGTCGCCCTTCTAGATCTCTTCTTTGCATCCCCTGCTACACTTTTGGTTTGTGAGGTTTGTTGTGTGTTCTGTTTCCTGGGAAGGATTGGATGCTATTTCTGGTTCATTCTTCAACCGGCAGGAAATAGACACAAACAGGTGGCTGTCAGTTTCTGGTTCTGGCACCGAATGATCCTTTCTCTCCCCTTCTCTCTCAGTGGGGGACACATGTGGCAGAAACGAGTTCCAATGCCAAGATGGGAAGTGCATTTCCTACAAGTGGGTCTGTGACGGGAGAGCTGAGTGCCTGGATGCCTCCGACGAGTCTGAAGAGACCTGTAGTGAGTCCCCTTTGCTAGTGACACGCTTCCTGCCTTATTTGGTGACAGAGGATGTGGAAATCAGTCCGCAGATGGATGTGTTCAACCATGAATTGGGACTTGGAAGAAGAGATATTTCTGGAACTTAAACTTTAACAACTTAAAAAAAAAAAAAAAAAAAAAAAGGAGGTGAAATTTACATAAGATAAAATTAACCATTTTGAAACTGACCAGTTCAGTAGTAGTGATACAGTCACAACCCTGTACAGCCACCACCTCTGTCTCCTTCCAAACCTGTCCATCACTCCACGTCTGAGGTTTTTTTTAACCGTGCCCTTCATTTTGACCCAGAAAGGTGGGCGCGGCACCCTCTTTGTGAAACCTTGCGCTTTTTTTCCTCTGCAAAGCGGGGGCTGGTGAGGCAGATCGGGCTTCCCTTAGAGTGAAGGCTGAATCCCGTTCGTCCCGCAGTGTCTGTCACCTGCAAGTCAGGGGACTTCAGCTGCGGGGGCCGTGTCAACCGCTGCATCCCTCAGTTCTGGAGATGCGACGGCCAGGTGGACTGCGAGAATGGCTCCGACGAGCAAGGCTGTCGTAAGTGTGCTCCCTCCCCTGGCCGCCCCCTCCGCGCCGTAGGGTCCTCTGCACACTCGGTGAGGCTGTACTTGTAAGGTGTCTCCCCCAGCCGGTGACCCCTGCCAGCTACCCTGGGGGGCGGAGCGCACAGTAAGCCCCCCTGGCGGAGACGGGATCACCCCGCTGACCGCTGACCATGAGGAAAAAAGCTTCACCAAGTTGAGGGTCTGCCAGGAAACGGGGTGGGGGGGGTGCGCACTTCAGAGAGCTGGGTGTCTGTCCTACCTCTTTCTTTTTTCTTCTTTTTTTTTTTTATTTATTTCTAGGAGAGAGAGAGAGAGAGACAGTGTGAGCAGGGGAGGGTCAGAGAGAGAGGGAGTCACAGACTGAAACAGGCTCCAGGATCTGAGCGGGCAGTCAGCACAGAGCCCGACGCGGGGCTCGAACCCACGAACCGCGAGATCATGACCTAAGCGAAAGTCGGACGCTTAACCGACTAAGCCACCCAGGCGCCCCTGTCCTGCCTCTTTCATGTTAGGGGGTTAGTGACTAAACTGTATCATTTTGGGGCTCCTGGGTGGCTCGGCCTACGATCACGACCTCAGCCGAAATCAAGAGTCAGAGAGGTCTAACGGATGGAGTCACCCAGGTGCCCTTTGTTGTTATTTTTTAATCGAGTAAGGCTGTGAGGAAAATAACTGGGAAAAATGTGAATAACGAAGATAGTGTCAGATCTCCAAGTTGAGAAAATATCAACATCCATGATATTTTTTTTAAAAAGGCAATATGTGAGTGTTCACATACATGTACTTCTTATTAAAGATTTTATTTTTTAGGGCGCCTGGATGGCTCAGTGGGTTGAGTGTCCAATTTCGGCTTAGGTCGTGATCTCGCGGTTCGTGGGTTCGAGCCCCGCATCGGGCTCTGTGCTGACACCTCAGAGCCTGGAGCCTGTTTCAGGTTCTGTGTCTCCCTCTCTCGTTCTGCCTCTCCCCCACTTGTGCTCTGTCTCTCTCTCAAAAAATAAACATTAAAAAAAATTTCTTAAATAATCTCTAGCCCCCAGCATGGGGTTCAGACTTAAAACCCTGAGATCCAGAGTCCCACGCTCCACCGACTGAGCCAGCACATACATTTACTTTGGAAATGAAGGTCTGACCCTTATCAGTGGCCGCCTGGATGAGACAGGGGCGTGGCCCCTGCAGGCCTCAGTGTCCTCCTCTGTGGAATGGGCTGCTTGCTGCTGATGGGGAGGTGAGGCTCTCAGGTGACCCGGTTGTCTCCCCCTCCCCTGCAGCGCCCAAGACGTGTGCCGAGGATGAGTTCCGCTGCCAGGACGGGAAATGCATCTCGCTCGAGTTTGTCTGTGATTCGGACCGCGACTGCTTAGACGGCTCCGACGAGGCGGCCTGCCCCACGCCCACCTGCGGCCCCGCCAACTTCCAGTGCAACGACTCGGCCTGCATCCCCCAGCTGTGGGCGTGTGACAGCGACCCGGACTGCAAGGATGGCTCCGACGAGTGGCCGCAGCGCTGCGGGGACCGCACCGCGACAGCCACCCAAGGGGACGACAACCCTTGCGCGGCGCTGGAGTTTCACTGCCGCAGCGGCGAGTGCATCCACTCGAGCTGGCGCTGTGACGGCGGCCCTGACTGCAAGGACAAGTCCGATGAGGAGAATTGCGGTAGGGGCGCTGTCGCGGCGGGGGTCCTCTGACCTGTCCCTGTGTCCCCCCTTCCCCCCCCCCCCCCCGCCGTGGGACGGGCGGGCCGTTCGGTGGTTATGCAATTTCGAATCACACAGCAAGAAAGTCCATCTCGTTTCATGTTTTTTCCAGTGTTACTGATCACATGGAGGAGAGAGCGCCCCTAAAAGGAGACTCTTGTCTTTTTAATTTTTTAAGTTTATTCATTTTGCAAGGGGTGGGGGAGGGGCAGAGAGAAAGCAGGAGAGAGAATCCCGAACAGGCTGCACAGGGTTCGAACTCAGAAACCTCTAGGTTGTGGCCAAAGCAGAGATCAAGGGTCGGATGCTTAACTGACGGAGCCACCCAGGCACCCCAGGGGACTTTTTTTTTTTTTTTAATTTTTAATGTTTGTTTGAGGGAGAGAGACCGAGCGCAAGTAGGGGAGGGGCAGAGAGAGAGGGAGACACAGAATCTGAAGCAGGCTCCAGGCTCTGAGCTGGCAGTCAGCACAGAGCCTAATGCGGGGTTCGAACCCACGAACCGTGAGATCATGACCTGAGCCAAGGTTGGACGCCTAACCGACTGAGCCCCCCCAGGTGCCCAGGAGACTTTGTCTTTAACACCTGTATCGTTAAGCTCTTTTTCCTACAAGGGGAGCAGGTTGCGTGTTGCAGTATTATTTTGGTCCCGAAAGGATCCTGGGCTCCAGGCCTGGCTGGTGGCCCACGAGCTGTGTGACCCTTGGCCAGGGACTCAGCCTCCCTGCGCTGTGTTTCCCCCCCGCCCGTAGATTGGGGCAAGGGCACTGGACTTGGCAGGCTTCGGTGGGAGTCCAGCGCCACCCGATAGAACTTTCTGTGATGGCGGGCCGTCCGGGTCTACACCGCCCACAGAACCCCCTGCCTCCCAGTGGAGCCTATGTGACCAGGGTGGAGTTTTTATGTTTTACTTTACTTTAAAGAATTGAGAGTTCAGTAGCCACACGTGGTGAGCGGCTCCTGTGTCACAGACCTTGTAGATGAAGGGCGTGTGGCCCGGGCCCTGCGTCCGTGCTTCCTGAACGGGGGGTGGGGTGGACGGCGTCCCAAAGCTCACGAGGTAGCGCCACTGCGGGTCCAGAACAGGCTTTCCTGTGCCGATGTCTTGCGTATCTTTGCTCAGGTGTGCTCTCCCCACTGGTCATCTCTGGGGAGGTGTAATTAGGCTTTTAAAAAGTTGCTTTAACATTTTTAAATTATTTTAAGGGGCGCCTGGGTGGCTTAGTCGGTTAAGCATCTGACTTCGGCTCAGGTCATGATCTTGCAGTTCATGAGTTCGAGTCCCGCATCAAGCTCTGCTGACAGTTCAGAGCAGGGAGCCTGCTACGATTCTGTGTCTCCCTCTCTCTGCCCCTCCCCTGTTCACGCTCTGTCTCTCTCTCTCTCTCCCTCAAAATAAATATTAAAATAATTTTAAGTATTTTAAATTTTATTTATTTATTTTGAGGGAGGGAGGGGCAGGGTGAGAGTGAAAAAGAGAATCCCGAGCAGGTTCCTCACTGTCAGCACAGAACCTGACTCGGGGCTCGATCTCACATACCATGAAATCATGACCTGAGCAGAAACCAAGAGCAGGATGCTTAACCAACGGAGCCACCCAAGCTCCCCTTCTGTTTATTTTTTTTAAGTAACCTCTGCCCCCAACGGAGAGTTCAAACTTGTGACCCCAAGTTCAAGAGTCACATGCTATTCTGACTGAGCTCTCCAGGTGCCCCTAAATGTCACATTTTTATTTATTTATTTATTTTTTAATGTTTATTTTTGAGAGAGAGCTGGAGCACCATCAGAGGAGGGGCAGAGAGAGAGAGAGAGAGAGAGAGAGAGAATGAGAATGAATCCCAAGCAGACTCCATGCTGACCGTGCAGAGCCCAGCACAGGGCTTGATCTCATGAACTGCGAAATCATGACCTGAGCTGAAATCAAGAGTTGGACACTTAACCGACTGTGCCACTTTGGTGCCCCTAAAAGTCACATTTTTTAAATAATGGATGACTTTGTACAAATGTTTGTTCTTTTTTTTAATTTTTTTATTTCTGAGAAAGAGACAGACAGAGACAGCGTGAGCAGGGGAGGGTCAGAGAGAGAGGGAGACACAGAATCTGAAACAGGCTCCAGGCTCTGAGCTGTCAGCACAGAGCCCGATGCGGGGCTTGAACCCACAAACCGTGATATGACCTGAGCCGAAGTTGGACGCCCAACTCCCTGAGCCACCCAGGCGCCCCTGTGCTCAAACTTAACACAGGCTTACTGAATTCTCATCACTTGTGAGCAGGCTTCCCCCACTCTTGACAGATGGGGAAACTGAGGCCCACAAAGGCGGAGTCACCGGTGTGTTACTCCTTTGTGAGTACAAAAAATTCGTCTTTTCTCCCCGCATGGCTTCTTGTAAACGTTTGTGCTGTTTCACAGTGATAGACGGTATTGCACTAGGTGGTGCTGGTCGCATAATTCGGCCCCGCCTCTGTCTGGACTGGGATCAGGCCGTTGCTTTTCTGAGAGCGGCTGGTTGGCCTTGCCAGCTATGTCACAGATCACGTGTTCTCGGGGCGCCTGGCTGGTTCAGCTGGCAGTGTGAGCCTCTTGATCTCAGGTTGTGAGTTCGAGCCCCACGTTGGGTGTTGAGATGACTTAAAGATAAAAGTGTAAAAAAACAATTCTGTGTTCTGAAAAAATGTGTAGATGGAAAGCATAGAGAGATCTCCCAGAAAACCCACCAGCTGAGCACCTCTTTTCCAAACGTTGCTCTATGACTTCAGTAATAATTTTCGAGGATTCTTCTTTGTTGAGGAAAAGAGTATTTGCTGCCATGAAAGAAATTCTTAAACATTGTTGGCAGAGGGGTGTCTGGGTGGCTCAGTCGGTTGAGCGTCCGACTTTGGCTCAGGTCATGATCTCACAGTTTGTGGGTTCGAGTCCCGCATCGAGCTCTGTGCTGACAGCTCAGAGCCTGGAGTCTGCTTCAGATTTTGTGTCTCCTTCTCTCTCTGACCCTCCCCTGCTCACGCTTGTCTCTCTCTCTCAGAAATAAATAAAAACATTTAAAAAATACAAAAATAAATAAAACTACGTTGGCAGAGCACCTGGGGGCTCAGCTGGTTAAGCGTCTGACTCTTGATCTTGGCTCAGGTCACACTCACGGGTTTGTGAGTTCGAGCCTTGCGTCGGGCTCCATGGTAACAGCATGGAGTCTCTGTTAAGGATTCTTTCTCTTCCTCTCTCTCTTCCCTTACCCTGCTTGCTCGCTCTTTCTTAAGATAAATAAACTTTATAAACAGTTATTGAAATTTTTTAAACAAAGAAATAAATCTACGTTGGCTAAAATTTTGAAGATGCAGACAGGTTGTATCTGGGGTAAGAAGCAGGTAAAACAGATGAGGCACTGTTGTCTCTGGCCAGGGAGGTGGTAGAGTGTGTTTTTTTCACCTGATATCTTTCCCGTTACAGCCTGTCTCTGATGCCTGAGGCAGCCAGGAAATCACTGTTTTAAAGGTGGTAGTTAGGGGGTGCCTGGGGGGCTCAGTCGATTATGCATCCGACTTCAGCTCAGGTCATGATCTCACAGTTTGTGGGTTCGAGCCCCATGTTGGGCTCTGTGCTGACAGCTCAGAGCCTGGAGGCTGCTTCGGATTCTGTGTCTCCCTCTCTCTCTGCTCTTCCCCTGTTCGTGCTCTGTCTCTCTCTCCTTCACAGATAAACAAACATTTATGGGGCGCCTGGGTGGCTTAGTCAGTTAAGCGTGCGACTTTCGCTTAGGTCATGATCTCGCGGTTCGTGGGTTCGAGCCCCGCGTCGGGCTCTGTGCTGACTGCCAGCTCGGAGCCTGGAGCCTGTTTCAGTCTGTGACTCCCTCTCTCTCTGACCCTCCCCTGCTCGCACTGTCTCTCTCTCTCTCTCTCTCCTAGAAATAAATAAAACATTAAAAAAAAAAATTTTTTTTTAAATAAACATTTAAAAAAATAATAAAATAAATAAAAATAAAGGTGGTAGTTTGTCTCCGCTGTTCCCTTGAGAAAAACCAACGCGCGCCCTGTCTTTCCCAGCTGTGGCCACATGCCGGCCTGACGAGTTCCAGTGCTCGGACGGGACCTGTATCCATGGCAGCCGGCAGTGCGACCGGGAGTATGACTGTAAGGACATGAGCGATGAGCTTGGCTGCATCAATGGTGAGCTCCTCTCGTGTCAGCCCCATGCGTGCTGTGCATCCTCGGGCAAGTTACTCGACCTCCCTGAACCTCGCTTCCATTTAACCCCAAAAAATGTATGTTATGAAATCACCAACCTCAGGACTGTGAGACTTAACGAGGTTGAAGTGGGCAGAGCTCCTGTCTCTGAGCGCAGGGGTAACATGGTCCAGTTCTAGGTCAAGTACTTTCCTGAGCTCACAGTGGGGGGGTCCCTCTCCTGCGAATGACCCCAGGAGAAACTTGCCCCCGTAATCGGCGATGGGCTCAGGATCACCAAGAGCACCACTGGCCTGACGGCGAAACGGTAGAAGCAACCCAGGTGTTCGTCAGCGGAATTAATTTAAAAAATTATTTTAATTGTGGTAAAATACATGTAACACAAGGATGCTAGTGGGGTTTTTTTTTAAGTGTGTTTATTTAAAAAAAAAAATTTAAATGTTTATTTTTGAGAGTCAGAGAGACTGTGAGCAGGGGAGGGTCAGAGAGAGAGGGAGACACAGAATCCGAAGACAGGCTCCAGGCGCTGAGCTGTCAGCACAGAACCGGATGCGGGGCTCGAACCCATGAACCACGAGATCATGACCTGAGCCGAAGTCGGACACTTAACCAACTGAGCCACTCAGGCACCCCTGTGTATTTGTCTTGAGAGAAGGAGAGTGCGTGTGCACGCACAAGCAGGGGAGGGGCAGACAGAAGGAGAGACCGAATCCCAAGCAGGTTTACACCATCAGCACAGAGCCTAATGCAGGGATTGAATTCACAAACATGAGCTGAAACCAAGGGTGGAAGGCTTAATCGACTCTACCACCCGGACACCCCGCAAGAATGTTCTTTTTAAAACATTTTTTATCCGGGCACCTTCTTGGCGCAGTCAGTTAAGGGTCCGATTCTTGATCTTAAGTCTTGATCAAAAAAATAAAAACATAAATATTTTAAGTTACAATACTGAGAGACTGAA
Organism: Hyaena hyaena; assembly: GCF_003009895.1. Taxonomy (NCBI): domain Eukaryota; kingdom Metazoa; phylum Chordata; class Mammalia; order Carnivora; family Hyaenidae; genus Hyaena; species Hyaena hyaena. The sequence continues at coordinate 1,275,240 of NW_024081017.1, forward strand.
ACAAACTTTTGTGAACAAGAAGTTAAATTCTGATAATGCATTTTTTAAAAACTGTGGTAGTGGCGCCTGGGTGGCTCACGTGGGTTAAGCATATGACTTCAGGTCATGATCTCACGGTTCGGGAGTTCAAACCTCACATTGAGCTCCCCACTACCAGTTTGGAGCCTGCTTCGGATTTTCTGTCTCCTTCTCCCTCTTCCCCCACTCACGTGCACGCATGCTCTTTCTCTCAAGTAAATAACAAAAATTGTGGTCATCTACATATAACAAATTTTGCCATCTTCACCCTGTTTAAAGGGTTTATTTCTGTGATGCTAATCACATTGTGTCTTATTTATAAATACATGTTCATACAGTCTGTATAAATGAACCATCATGTTTTTAAAGAGGAGTGAGCGGGCTCTGGCTGCTCAGAAGCACCTGACTCCTCCCCCACTTCCTCTGTCTCGTAGTGACGCTGTGCGAGGGGCCCAACAAGTTCAAGTGCCACAGCGGCGAATGCATCACCCTGGACAAAGTGTGCAACTCGGCCCGGGACTGTCGAGACTGGTCTGACGAGCCTCTGAAGGAGTGTGGTGAGCCCCGGGGTGTAGGGCGGCTCTTGAACTTGTGGGCGGCCGGGGGCGGGGCCCAGACGGCTCCGAGGTTCCTGCCAGCTGGTGCCCGTGAGCACTTCAGCCCCCGGGGCAGCGTGCACATGAAAATCCCTGGGGTTGAGTGGCTTTGCTCACGAGCCTGTGTTCACATCCGTGGGACGGGACAGAAACAGTTCACATCCCTTGCTAGGGGGCGGCTGAGGGGCCGCTTGTCACGTTTCGCAGTGCTCTGCGAACGAGAGCTACGGAAATATTTTGGACTTTACCGGCTGTAAGGTCTGTGGCAGCTCTTCAATGGGGCAGGAAAACCGTGTACGCATGCGCATGGGGATGCATGTGGCTGTGCTGTAGGAAAATCTTATGGACACCGATGCTTGAATTTCATAGACCTTTGATGTGGCACAAACACGGGTTTTCTTTGGATTCTTCTTTTTCTTTTCAACCATTCAAAAGCGTAAAAACCATCCACAGCATTCGGGCAAGAACAGATGTGGTGGGTCAGGTTTGACCGAAGCCCTGTAAGGAGCTCCCGGGTTGGCTGCTGGCGCTTAAGCACCCTGAGTCCGGTCCAGCACTGTGATCTCGGGCACGTCATTAGCCTGGCCGTGCCTCAGCGTCCACAGCTGTCGCTGAGCTACCTATCGGGCTGTCAGGAGTTCACGTACACGACTGTGGATCGCAGTTTTCATTTTTCAGAATCAAGAACGTTTTGAAATGTGGGTTACCAAAAAAATAGCATAAGATTTACCTCCTTAACTGGTGTCTGCATAAAGGTCAGCAGTGTTAAGTACATTCGCATGCAGCTGCAGCCATCCCCACCATCCGTCTCCAGAACTTTCTCATCTTCCTAAAGTGAGCCTCTGTGCCTGTGAAGCACTGACTCCCCGGCCCCCTCCCCCACCCCCCAGCCCTCACCGTCTACGTCCTGTCTCTGAGTTTGACTCCACTAAGGGCCTCCTAGGAGTGAATCCTCCAAGATTTGTCCATTTGCTCCTGGTGTATTTCACTCAGTGGAACATCTTCCAGGCTCATCCGTGGCTTTGGACGTGACAGTGCTTATTTTAAGTCCTCTTAAGAGACTTGGTAGTTCACTGGCCTCCACATCACTGTGGGGACCACGATAAGGCCGATGACCCCGCGCAGGGAGGGTGACGCCCTGAGCGTGACCCGTCTGTCCCTCCTGTCGCAGAGACCAACGAGTGCCTGGAAGACAGAGGCGGCTGCTCCCACATCTGCAACGACCTCAAGATCGGCTATGAGTGCTTGTGCCCCGAGGGCTTCCGGCTGGTGGACCAGCGGAGATGCGAAGGTGATTCCCGAGCCGCCCCTCGGGGTGGCCAAACCCTCTGTGCCTCGGTTTCCCCATCCGTTAAGTGGGCACAGAAGCAGGCCTGACCTCACGGGCCTGCTGGGAGGATTTGATGAGGGGCCGTCTAGCACGGGCTTGGCCCCTGAGGCACACTCTGTCCTTGCCTTCGGGGATTAATAATTAAAAAAGAAACCTCGGTTGACTGAGCCTTCACCCTGTTGGCTGCACCCCTGAGGCGAACGGGGAGGTCAGGGTCACTGCTGGAGATGACACCTGGCTATTTTGATGTGTTCTTTTCTGCACCCAATGGTTGCCAGGACGCCCCTGGGAGGGATGGCTTTCGGTGGGAGCCCCTCCCTCCATCAGCACCCCAAGCCCTTTTCTGTGTCCCGGCTTGCAGATATCGATGAGTGTCAGGATCCCGACGCGTGCAGCCAGCTCTGCATAAACCTCGAGGGCAGCTACAAGTGCGAGTGTGAGAAGGGATTCCGGCTGGACCCCCTCACCAAGGCCTGCAAGGCTGTGGGTGAGCCGGGGGCGGGGCCGGCGAGGGAGCCGATGGTGGGGGCGCGGGTTTCATCATGCAACCTTTGCTTGTGCCCCAAAGACCCTGGGGGCAGGCTGTGTGCTCGAGGGACTGGCAGAGGGACAAGCAGCCCAGTTAGGAACTTACTGGGAGGCTGCCCACACAGGTCCGGCTTCTCTGGGGACGCGGGTCAATTGCCGAGGGAATGGTTGGTGGGGCTGGCTGGCTTCGCGGGGCAAGAGGTGAAAAGCCATGGTCCTGTGAAGGGCCTGCACCCTCTCTAGCTGTTCTTTTAGTTTTTATTTTTATTTATTTTTTAATTTTTTAATGTTTAAAAAAATTTTTTTAATGTTTTATTTATTTCTGAGAGAGGGAGAGGGGGAGAGAGAGAGAGAGAGAGAGAGAGAGACAGCGTGAGCAGGGGAGGGTCCGAGAGAGAGGGAGGCACGGAATCTGAAGCAGGCTCCAGGCTCTGAGCTGGCTGTCAGCACAGAGCCCGACGCGGGGCTCGAACCCACAAACCGTGAGGTCATGACCTGAGCCGAAGTCAGACGCTTAACTGATCCCAGCCACCCTGGCGCCCCTGGAGAGAGAGAATCTTAAGCGGGCTCCACACTCAGTGTAGAGCCCGACAACGGGGCTCGATCCCATAAGCCTGGGATCATGACCTGAGTCAAAATCCAGAGTCGGACACTCAACTGACTGAGCCCCCCAGGCACCCTTTGCAGAAACATTTTCGATCATCTTCTGTTTCCTCAAGGATCTGTTTTTGCCTCGAAGTTTTTCTCCCACTGTCCTCCCCTTTGTGACGGTTCCTTGGCCTCCCTTTGTCACGCCCCCGTGCATTTCCCGGTTCTGGGGAAAACTGGGGACAGATCGTAAAACCCTCTAGGATTTGAGATATTCCTTTCATTCCAGCCTGTAGGGGCGAGTGTGTAGACGGATCCTACGCAGGTGTACGCGTGGTGTTGGGGGAGGGGTATCCTGAGTGAGGTCTGTCATGCACATGGTCAGCTCATTGGTGAATGTCAGTGTCATGGTTATAGCACAGCCCCCAGAGTCGGAGCGACCTGGATTCGAGCCCCAGCTCTGCCATTTACTAGCTGGTGTGACCTTGGGCTAGTCGCTTCCCCTCTCTGAGCTCCGATCCCCTTCTGTATAAAGGGAGTTCAATGACACCCTGGCCTCCTAGGAGTGTGAGGACCAATGATGGAGAACGCGGTCCGAACAACACTGAGAATTTCCTGCCCTAAGGGGTCCCTGGGTACACATTAGCGGTTACCATTTCTTTGTATTTATGTTCCAAAATGTAAAATGTGGAGGACCCAGTGTTTTGTTTTATTTTTTTTGTTTATTTTGAAAGAGCATGAGCCGGGGAGGGGCAGAGAGAGAGAGTGAGCTGATCCCAAGCAGGCTCTAGTCTCTGCACTGTCCCCACGGAGCCCGATGCCGGGCTTGAACTCACGCACTGTGAGATCGTGACCTGAGCCAGAGTAAGATGCTTATCTGACTGCGTCACCCAGGCACGGGACCCAGTGTTTTCAGATGTAGGTTTTATCATCGCTCAAGCACGATGAGGCCAGCAGATCAGGAGGTGCCCCCCACTGACAAGATGGATTGTCACTCAGTTACCCAGAGGAGGGGGCATGGCAGCCACGGGGGCCACATGTGGCGTGTGTGGTCTCGAGCCTCTATTGTGGTCTCCTCGGGAATGAGGTGAGGCCGGGTGAGCCGGCCCACGACTGGCTAGACAGTCCCAGCAGACTCCGGGGCCTCGGCGCTGCTCGTGGGGTCTGCCCCAGGGTAATCCCGGCAGGCGGGTGGACAGTGGCTCAGAGTGTAAGAGCCCCATAGAGGGGGTGGCGGCTACGAGCTGGCTCCTTTGCACTTGAGGCGAGTTGTGGACCGTCCCTAGGAGCCAGCTGGCCCTGAGAGGGGCCGCCCCTTCTGCTCTGCAAGGCCCAGGACGTCAGGGCATTGGAAGCACGTGGTTAATACCCTTGGTGGGGGGGGGGGGCCTTTTCCACCCCATATGGGGTGTCTTGCTCTGGTTCAGCCACACCCCAAAGGGCGTGACAGGCGGGACTCAGGGGGTCCCTTCTGCTCCCCTGAGCGTCCCTCCTGTGTTCCTAGGCACCATTGCCTACCTCTTCTTCACCAACCGCCACGAGGTGAGGAAGATGACCTTGGACCGCAGCGAATACACCAGCCTCATCCCGAACTTGAAGAACGTGGTCGCCCTGGACACCGAGGTGGCCAGCAACAGAATCTACTGGTCCGACCTGTCCCAAAGGAAGATCTACAGGTGAGCCTTGGAGCCGCACTCAGCACCCGACTCCAGCTGACACAGTCCGGGGGTGGGGTGGGGTTGGGGCGCACACTGATGCTCCCCTCCCCCTGCCCCTCACTCTTAGCACTCAGATCGACAGAGCCCCCGGCCTCTCCTACGACACCGTCATCGGCGAGGACCTGCAGGCCCCCGACGGGCTGGCGGTGGACTGGATCCACAGCAACATCTACTGGACAGACTCGGTCCTGGGCACCGTCTCCGTGGCCGACACCAAGGGAGCGAAGAGGAAGACGCTCTTCAAGGAGAAAGGCTCCAAGCCCCGTGCCATTGTGGTGGACCCCGCTCACGGGTGGGTATTCCCAAAGCCAAGGGGCACCGAGGGAACGGAGGGCACAAGCGGGGTTCAAGAACTGGCTTCTGATGGGGGGCGAGGGGGGTTAGAGGCGTGTGCCTGAGCTGGGCTGGCCTCCGCGGTCTGGGGGCTGTCCCCAGCCACGGTGGCTCCCGCTCTCGGAGAACAGCAGGACTTTGAATGGTCACCCTTCCCCACCCACCTTTTGGGATTCAGGGGTCGATCCCTCTTGAGGTCCTGCCGTGGCCCTTGTGGACTCTGGAAAGCTGTGTCCTCAGGACGAGAACCCCTGAACCGGAAGTTCAAATGTGGATTTTTTTCTTATTTACTTATTTTGAGGGAGACAGACTGTGAGCAGAGAGGGGCAGAGAGAGCCCGATGCGGGGGCTTGAACTCCTGAGATCAGGACCTGAGCCAAAACCAAGAGTCGGATGCTTAACTGACTGAGCCACCCAGGCGCCCCAACACATGGATTTTTTGAAAATAGTATTCGCAATGAATACATCTTTAAATCCTGATTTGGTATTTTATGGCCACGTATCCTGTGCCCGGATAAGAAAGGTCAGAACACTCCGGTCCAATGGTAGTGTGGGGGAGGACGTCACAGGGAGTGAAGGTCACCACGCCTGGGCACCCCAGGACGGTGGGTGTTTGCAGGCCCCACGGCTGACTCAGCAGCTCCGGGGCCCCTCTGGGAGACCCGTGTCCCCGCCCCGGGCGCTCTTGCACCACACGCGCTGCCTGGGGAATTGCACAATTCTGGAAGGGTAGCCCTGCCCCGGTTGCAATAACCAAGGGAAAGGGGAACTTTGGAGAAAAGCACAAATCCGACAGGACAGACCCTGGGGTGCAGGTGGGCCTGGGTCCCAGTTGAACAAAACCTATGTTCTCACTTGGTGGAGGGCCATTCTGCTGAGCGACCTTATTCCCGCAGCCTTCAGGAAAGAGGGAAAGTCCCAGAAGAAACCCCTTAGGCACAAGTCCTGGGGTGTGGGTGTGGGCGTGCGGTCTGCTCTCATGTTCTTCCCCCCCTTGCCCCCCCCCCCCATAGTACACGATCACACGACATTCACCTGGCCCTTTGGTTTGGCGTCTGGGATTCATTCCCTGTTGACTCGATGAGCCGTGATTTCCTTGTACCCAGAGCATGGAAATCGACTTATTTCCCCCCTTACCTCCCACGAGGAGGCTGCAGATACCTTTGAATGTGAGTCACTGCAGTTCACCCACGGGACTGTAGATTCTAGATTCCTCATTCCGGAAGCTGGATGACTAGGGCCGGGGGTCCAGGCACAGATAGCGCAGCAGCAAATTGTCATTCCGCACGTGGATTGTGAAACTGACCCTCCGTCCAGAGGCGCACCTGAGGGCTTCTTTCCCTCGCTGGTGCCAGCAGCGTTTCACGCTTGCCCGTCATGATGGGAGGGGGCTGCTGGTACGTTTGGCCACTTGGGAGCTAGTTTGAGCCTCTTCAGAGCTCGAAAGCCATCAGAGATCCGCTTCTGGGTGTAGCTGGAAAAGCGGCGAATGCAGCCGTGTGAACAGGGATTTGTAGCCCCGCGTTCACAGCCGCCAGGGTACAGGAGCCCCCCCCCCAGGACCCCCCCCCCCAGGGTCCCTGGGTGGATGAAGGAGAACCTAAATGTCCGTGCCCACAATGGCATCTTAGTCTCAAAAACAAAGGAGGTTCTACACCACGAACAAACTTTTGGGGTGTTCTGCTCAGTGCAAGAAGCCAGACACAAAAGAACACATTCTGTGAGATTCCACTTCTAGGGGGTCCCTAGAGGAGTCTCATTCACAGAGCAGGAATGCCCAGTGGCGGGGGGGGGGGGGCGCCAGGGGCTGGGGGAGGTGAAGGAAGAGTCTGTGTTTTAAGGGGATCAGAGTTTCAGTTCAGGAAGATGAGAAAGTTCCGGAGCTGGGTGGTGGGGATGGATGCCTGACAGTTTACGTGTACTTAACACCATTGATCTGGATACTTAAAAATGGTCACGGTGGTTTGTCATGCATGTTTTGTCACAATTAAAAACATCGTTTTAAAGCAAAAAACAATTACAAAATTAAAAATAAAGCAAAGCCTTCAGAAAGCACTGTTTAGGGTGCACATTAAGGGTCGTGGTCCTGACGTTGGAATCAAAATCTCTCTGTTCTGTTTCTCTCTAAACTCCTGCCAGTTCTCCCCACATGGCAGGTGCCAGGGTGGCGGAAGAAGCCAGCCTGAGATGGGGCGCCTGGGTGGCTAAGTCAGTTAGGCGGCTGACTTTCGCTTAGGTCATGATCTCGCGGTTTGTGGGTTCGAGCCCCGCGTCGGGCTCTGTGCTGACTGCCAGCTCAGAGCCTGGAGCCTGTTTCAGAGTCTGTGACTCCCTCTCTTTGACCCTCCCCTGCTCACGCTGTCTCGCTTTCTCTTTCTCTCTCCTAGAAATAAATAAAACATTAAAAAAAATTTTTTTTAAAAAGCCAGCCTGAGAGGTCTCTGGAGGGGCTTCTCAGCTCCTGGCCTGCTGCTCCAGCTGAAGGCCGCCCTTTGGGGCACGCTGGGAGCCCCCCACCCCCCACTGACTACCTCCCATTCTTGCTGATCTCTCACCAGCTTCATGTACTGGACAGATTGGGGAACCCCCGCCGAGATCAAGAAGGGAGGTCTAAATGGTGTCGACGTGCACTCGCTAGTGACAGAGGACATCCAGTGGCCCAATGGCATCACCCTGGGTATGTCCTTGGGACCGTGGTCTCTGGGGTCTACACCGCCCCAGCATGGGGTTTCAGCTTCTACATGGAGCGGGGCTGTTGGGGCTGCTTTTCTGGGCACATCTCTGCCGGGTTCCTGGGGGCTCCTTCCTGCCGGTAGTGGAGTGGCCAGGCCCTGGCCCCATGGGCCTCGGCATGTGACCTCTTCTTGTCCACTGTGGGTTCTAGATCTTTCTGGTGGCCGCCTCTACTGGGTTGACTCCAAGCTCCACTCCATCTCCAGCATTGATGTCAACGGGGGAAACCGGAAGACCATTTTGGAGGATGAGAAGAAGCTGGCACACCCCTTCTCCTTGGCCATCTTTGAGGTGGGGGTTGGGAGCAGGTGGTCGCTCCCCCGGGGCTCCAGGGACCTCACAGCCGAGTCCTGGTTACCGAGCACGACTTAAGGAGGCGACATAAGCGCTCATGCTAATGGGTCAGCCCACGTCATCAAGTTCACTCAAGCCAGGGCCAGCTTAGCAAACCGTCTGTGGCTGTAAAAGGTCTTAGAGCTGGAATTATTTGCAGTTCCTTCTCATCAAAAGAGCCCAAGAGTTGTTGGTTTTTTAAGTTTTTTTAATGTTAATTTTTACTTCGAGACTGAAGAGGTCACAAGTGGATGATGCACAGAAAGAGCAGTTGAGAGAGAATCTCAAGCAGGCTCCGAGCTGTCAGGACAGAGCCTGACGCAGGGCTCGATCCCGTAAACTGTGAGATCATGACCTGAGCTGAAATCAACAGTCAGACGCTTAACCAACTGAGCCAACCAGGGGCTCCAGGATGTTTTTGTTTTTTCTTCTTCTTCTCTTTTTAAAAAAAAAATTTTTAACATTTATTTATTTTTGAGAGACAGAGCATGAGCAGAGGAGGGCAGAGAGAGAGGGAGACACAGAATCTGAAGCAGGCTCCAGGCTCTGAGCTGCCAATCCAGAGCCCGACGCAGGGTTCAAACTCACAAACCACAAGATCGTGACCTACGCCGAAGTCGGCCACATAACCGACTAGAGCCACCCAGACGCCCCCTCCCTTTTTTTTTAAATTTTTTAAGTAAACTTTCCCCAGTGTGGGGCTCGAAATCACAACTCTGAGATCAAGAGTCGCACACTCTCCCAACTGAGCCCGCTGGGCACGTCCTCACCAAAAGAGCCTTAAAGTAGGAGTTACCACTTGGAGGCCATCTTGCTGCCCAGGGGACATTTGGCACTTTCTGGAAACTTTTTGGTTGTGGCGCTCAAAGGGGGGGTTACTAGTTCCCGGTGGGGAGAAGCTGACAAGCTCCCTGCCAAGAGAAGAGGGGGCCAGCGGCAGTGGGTTCCCTGGCCCAAGTGGCGCCTCAGCACAGATCGGCTCTGAGGGAATGTTGCTCTGTCCGTACACCCGTGTTAAGGCAGCAGGATTCACAACAGCCCAGAGGTGGCGTGACCTGAGTGTCCATCCTGGGGGGGGGGGGGGGGATCGGCTAAATGAGATGTGTATCTACACGCTGGAATGTGGTTCAGCCTGAAAAAGGAAGGAAATTCTAACAAGTTCTCCAACACGGACGAGCCTTGGGGGAACTGAGCCAGACACAAAAGGACAGATAGTGTAGAATTCCACCTTTTTTTTTTTTTTTTTTAACATTCTTTTTAAGTTTGTTTATTTTGAGAGGGAGCGTGCTGTGCATGTGAGCGAGCGAAGGAGGGGCAGAGCGAGAGGGAGACAGAATCCGAGGCAGCCTCGGGCCTCTCTCTGATGTGGGGCTGGAACTCATGAACCGTGAGATCACGACCTGAACTGATATCAGGAGTCAGACGCTTTTAAAAAAATTTTTTTTTAAATTTTTAAGTGTTTTATTTCTGAGAGAGAGACAGACAGACAGCATGAGCAGGGGAGGGTCAGAGAGAGAGGGATACACAGAATCCGAAACAGGCTCCAGGCTCTGAGCTGTCAGCACAGAGCCTGATGTGGGGCTCAAACCCATGAACTGTGAGATCATGACCTGAGCCGAAGTCGGACGCTCAACCGGCTGAGCCACCCAGGCGCCCCTAAAAAAATTTTTATGTTTTTATTTCTGAGAGAGAGAGAACATGAGCAGGGGAGGGTCAGAGAGAGGGGGAAACACAGAATCTGAAGCAGGCTCCAGGCTCTGAGCTAGCTGTCAGCACAGAGCCTGACGCGGGGCTTGAACCCACAAACCATGAGATCATGACCTGAGCTGAAGTTGGACGCTTAACTGACTGAGCCACCCAGGCGCCTCTGTAGGATTCCACTTATATGAGGTCCATAGAGGAGTCCCATCCATAGAGACAGGAAGTAGGTGGTGGGGGTCAGGGGCTGGGGGAGGGCATGGGGAGTCAGTGTTTCATGGGGACAGAGTCTCAGTTCGGGAAGACGAGAAGGTTCTGGGCATGGATGGGGGGAAGGGCTGCACGACCATGTGAATGTGCTTAATGCCACTCAACACAACTGAAACGGGTTAAGATGGTCAATTTTATGTTCTGTGTATTTTACACACTTAAACCTTTTTTGTTTTTAGTTAAAAATTTTTTTATTTTTGAGAAAGAGACAGAGCAGTGGAGGGGCAGAGAGAGGAGACACAGAATCTGAAGCAGGCTCCAGGCTCTGGGCTGTCAGCACGGAGCCCGATGCGGAGCTTGAACCCATAAACTGGGATCATGACCTGAGCCAGCCAGGCGCCCAAAACTTGGATTCGGGTGTCCTCTGCCCGTGGTAATGGGACTTGCCCTCTCGCTTCATGCCCTCACAGGATAAAGTATTTTGGACGGACATCATCAATGAAGCCATTTTCAGTGCGAACCGCCTCACGGGCTCCGACATTAATCTGGTGGCTGAAAACCTGTTGTCCCCGGAGGACATTGTCCTTTTCCACAACCTCACGCAGCCAAGAGGTAAAGACAGGATGGCTGCCACCTCCCCCCTCCTCTTCCCCGCCGGTATTTCTGAAATTTTCTAGAACCTTCTAACCTTGTTCTCACCCGAACTCCCTGCCCCAGGGGTGAACTGGTGTGAGAGGACCGCCCTCCGCAATGGTGGCTGCCAGTACCTGTGTCTCCCGGCGCCACAGATCAACCCACACTCGCCCAAGTTCACCTGCGCCTGCCCGGACCACGTGGTGCTGGCCACGGACATGAAGAGCTGCCTCGTAGGTAGGGCCGCCGGCTCCCGCCACCCTTGCGGCTTGGTCCTGCTAATTACCTTCCTCGTCCTCTGCTTGTCTGTCAAATGGGAGAGGGAGGCTCCAGGAGGCCCTGGCGAGGGGTAGCCAGAGTTTGCTTTTTGTCAAATGCTGGGCGCCTGGGCCCTGTGTCGTGCGTATAGACAGATGCCCTTCACCTTAGACATCTAGTTCCCGCTTTCCTGGGCCCCTTGGGAGGTGACTGATATCAGACACAGACATCGAGTGGGGAGACGACCCCTTTTTCGATTTTTCTCATCCTCCGGGGAAACCTCAGTTTGGGGCCAGTATGTCCGTAACCCCCGTGAATCTCCCTTTTGAAGCACAACAAATGACGTAATAACAACATAGTGCGTAGTGGGTTTCAGTCTTCACTGCATTTATCTTTAGTCGGTTCTTGGTGGCCGCCGGCCCGTGCTTCCTCTCCGTTGTCACGAGTGGCACCGTTAACAGCGGGGCACTCAGGAGAGGTTTCTTCTTTCAGAGACGGAAGCTGCAGCGACCCCCCGGGGCACCTCCAGGGTCACGGTCAGGCCAACGGCGCGCTCCCCAGCCGTGAGGACGACTGCGCGCTCTCCCGCCGTGGAGCCAAAGCGCACAGCCAGCCCGTGGTCCGTGGCCAGCCCCGAGTTCACCACGGCGGAGACGGTGACCATGTCCCACCCAGGTAGATGTCTGTCGGGACTGCCCCGGGCCCTGGTTTACAGCTCGAAAACCCCGATGGGCCCCTTCCGAGGCCGAGGGAGTCTTGGTGAAGGGATGGAGTGGGCCTCGCCTGCACCCCTGGGCTTTCTGACACGGCCCATGGGGATTCAATGGCCTAAGGCATGTGGAGGCTTTGGGTGCGTGGTGGTGGCTTATCGCAGAGTCCTCCGGGCGCAGCGACCCAGGGACCTGAAATGTTATCAAGGTCCATGTGATGACATGTTTTCAAGCCCCTGCCCAGCAGGGCCAGGGCGAGGCCATGAGGCACTCCTAAGGGTACCATCTGAGGGCAGGTACCAAAAACCCAGGACATAAATAATATTTTACTATATTATTTTTTTGTTTATTTTTGGGAGAGAGAGCGTGCACAGTGGAGCATGAGCAGGGGACGGTCAGAGAGAGGGGGAGACACAGAATCTGAAGCAGGCTCCAGGCCCTGAGCTGTGAGCACAGAGCCCGACTCGGGGCTCGAACCTGCGAACTGTGAGATCATGACCTGAGCCGAAGTTGGACACTTAACTGACTGGGCCACCCAGGCACCTTTTTCTTTTTTTTTTTCCTAATGTTTATTTTTGAGAATAAGTAGGGGAGGGGCAGAAAGAGGGAGAGACCGAGGATCCAAAGCAGGTTCTGAGCTCACAACAGAGAGCCCAATGCAAAGCTCGAACCTACGAACCGTGAGATCATGACCTGATCCACAGTCAGACACTTAACCGACTGAGCCACCCAGGCGCCCAACTGCATTATTAAAAAAATAATAAAATCCCCAAACTATGGGCCATGGGCCAAACACCTGGTCTTGTAACAATAGTTTGGTCAGAGCCAGGGTCTCAAAGAGGCAAATGTAGATTCAGATCCTATCTTCCTAAAGTTGTGAAACTTTGTCATGGCGTCTTGGCCTTAATTTTTATTGAAAAACACATTATGATATTACTGGATTACTAAAGTCTTTTTGGCGGGAGGTAGGGGGGAGGCTCCACGTTTTTGCTTGTGGCTAGTGCCTCCCTCTCCTCACCCTCGCCCTTTCTCAAGGTCAGAGCTGGGCTCTCAGTGAACTAATGGAAGACTCGCCATTCATCCTTTGGCCACCAGAGGGCACCTGTCCCAGAGTTTGATCAGCTAGAAAATGGAGCTCATAGAAAAGGGACGCATCAGCAGGGTTCAGGCGTTTTACCCCCCAACTCAGAGTAGCTAAAGCCTGTGTTCGATATTAAACAAGGTAAAGTGGGGACTGCTGTGCTCAAGGGAGGCCAGGAAACCTTTCTACCTGGGGTTCCCACTGCTTGAAAACCCATTTCACGGGGGTGCCTGGGTGGCTCTTTGGCCTACGTCGTGGGTTCACAGTTCTTGTGAGTTCGAGCCCCACATCGGTCTCAGAGCCTGGAGCCTGCTTTGTATTGTGTCTCCCCTCTCCCCCCGGCCCCTCCCTCTGCTCACTCTCTCTCTCTCAAAAATAAACATAAAAAAATAATAAACAATCTCATAGACAAGCCCATCCATGGCTTCTCGATTCTGGTGAATGAGTCCTTTTAAGGGAAAAACTTCTCAAAGACCTTGCTGCTGCCTTTTTTTTTTTTTTTTTTTTCCCCACTTTGAGGGAGGGGGAGGAGCAGAGAAAGAGAGAGAGAGAGAGAATCCCAGGCAGGCTCTGTGCTCCTTCTCATGAACCATGAGATCATGACCCTCAGAGCCAAGATCAAGAGTAAGACGCTTAGGGGCGCCTGGGTGGCTCAGTCGGTTAAGTGTCCGACTTCAGCTCAGGTCCATGATCTCACGGTTTGTGGGTTTGAGCCCCGCGTTATCTCAGAGCCTGGAGCCTGCTTCAGATTCTGTGTCTCCCTCTCTCTCTGCCCTTCCCCTGCTCACTCTGTCTCTCAAAATACATTAAAAAAAATAATAAAAGAGTAAGACGCTTAACCCACTGAGCCATCTGGGCACCCGCCTTAAATTATTTGTGGTACAAGTTTTCTTAACTGTGAGCAAATGTCAAAGAAGTAGAAACTCCAGGCACTCAGGTGGGCTTGACTTGAACTGATAACTGACCCCCAGGTGGCCTAGGTGTGGCTTTTCAGCCGTCCCAGCCTGTTCGGAGGACTTTAAACTTTGATCTGCACGGGGCCCTTACAGGGCTCGGGTCCACATACCTGGTTGTGTGACGAGGTCTCTCCCAATATTAAGTGGGGACAGTGGAGACGGGACTCAGGTGCTTTGGCGCCATCCAGCTGGGCCCTGGGGGTGCTGACAGGTACGGAGCCACAAGGTGGCCGCCAGCCTGCCCAGGACCGTCTCCTTTCCGTCCAACGCAGCCCCTGGGTGAAAAATTCCACCGGTGCCCTCACCAACTACTGGGGTTGTACCTGCGGGCTTTTGTCTCCAAGACCATTGTCGCCTTTCCCAGAGCCTCGTAACGCTTGGCTAATGGGCCCCTTAAATCCTCCCCGGGTCCCCAAACCGTGTCTGCTAATAAGGCCCCGGCGTGGTGCCACCAACCCAGGAGTCGTCCCGAGTTCCTGTGAGAAGCATCAGGCGTTTTCGGTGCGGGTGTTGCACGCCCGCCGTGTTTTCTGTGGCCCTCCCCGCGGATCCAAGCCTCACTCTCTCCCCCTCTCCGTCCTGTGCAGCCCTGGGCGACGCGGCCAGCAGAGGAGACGAGGAGAAGCCGAGGGGCCCGGGGGCCCTGTCCATCATCCTCCCCGTTGGTAAGTCCCTCGGGCCTGGCCCCACCTGCCGGCTCCACGCAGGGGTCGCCCTGCCCAGCGCGCGGGTCCGGTCCCCCTGTATCCGAGGGTTGGGGTGCCCCCCACACACATGCCCTGTTCATCACTGCGGCCCCCTTTCTGGCTTCATTCATTCACAACCTGTCGCGTGCCCGCTTCAGGGCCCTGGGGCCACAGCTGTGCCAGAAGGAAACTTCCCGAACATCGAGCCTGCCGCTGGGGCAGCTGCGGGATAGGGGGCTGCAGGGAAGGCCTCCCACTGCCACAGGGGCACCTCCTGGTGAACGGTGCTCTCGCAGGGGGAGTTTGGGGTGTTCTGCACCCCCCCCCCCGTGCATCATAACTCTGTTAACGTCACACTCGAAATCCTTCCGAGGGGTCCCTTCCATGCCCAGCCCACTCACAGCGACCTGCAGTTTAGTGCCCAGTGGCCATCTGGCTCTGAGTTGATAACGGGACCCTCGCCTCCCAAATGAGGCCCCCACCGTGCGTCCCAACAGAGCCTCAGCCTGGCCTGGCCCCTGGCCAGGGTTGTTTTTGTTTTTGTTTTCTTTTACAAACCTGGGCTGGGTGAGCCCTTGGCTGTCCCCGGGATCGGGGAGGGGCAGGGCATGCCACCCCAGGGTCCCCCATAAATGAGGCAGAATGCACCCAGCCGGGAGAAGAGAGTGAGGTTCGGCCGCATCCATAGAGAACAATTCCGTTTCTGAAAGAGCCCCACGTGTGGTGACTCAGAAGCACCTGGAAGGGTCGACCACGGCTGGGTATTTCCAGGGTGAGCCAGGCACAGCAGGTGTTGACCTAGAGGTTGGTTTTGCATATGGACATGTGCCCCCCACACCCCCACCCCCCGGGAACAAGGGTGGCTTTAAGCCTCCTATAGAAATCTAAAGGCCTGGAGTCCGCAGGCGCCTCACTCGGGGATGCAGAGCTGGGTGGTGGGCTCCGGGGCCACCTGCTGACCCGGCCGCACCTCCCCCTGCAGTGCTGCTCATCCTCCTGGGCTTCGGGACCTTCCTGCTCTGGAAGAACTGGCGGCTTAAAAGCATCAACAGCATCAACTTTGACAACCCCGTGTACCAGAAGACCACGGAGGACGAGGTGCACATGTGCTGCGGCCAGGACGGCTACACCTACCCCTCGGTGAGTGGCCTGCGCTGCCTGGGCCCCGCCCAGGGGGCTGAGGTCCTCAGGACGGGTCGCCCTGGTGGTGGGGGACCGACAGGGATCAGCAGAGGAAAGACCCCAAGAAAGCCAGCGGGGGCTGGGAGGGAGGGAGGGAGTGCCGGCCCGGAGGGCTGTGTGCCTGCGGACACAGGTGGCTGGTGTGGCTGGAGCTGAGGCTGGGGTGGCAGGGGCGTGGAGGAGGGACCCAAGTGACGGGTAGGGACCACGGCAGGCAGATGGCGCAAGGCCTTGTGGGCCAAAGGGCAGATTCTGGCTTTGCTCTTAGAAGGTGGGGGCCAGGGAGGGTTCTGAGCACAGGCGGGCCCTGCTCACGGGCGCCCTCCCGTGGCTGTGGGAGGAAAGACCGAGCCCAAGGTCCGGGAGCCCAGAGACCAGGTGGAAACCCTGAGCGCTGGTTCAGGCTTGGGGGGCGGCGGGGGGCTGGGGGGGGGGGTGCGAGGCGAAGGTGGCCTCTTGCCATGTTTACCGAACGGTGGACTGATCGCTTCCGCCATTTCTCACTGTTGACAGAGACAGATGGTCAGCCTGGAGGACGATGTGGCCTGAGCCGCCGCCGCCCCTGGTCCTGTGCTTCCCCGGAACCTGCCGCGCGTCGCGGGCAGGAAGAACACTTTCTCCCGGGACCCTTGACCTGCCCCGCACCCTTCCCCCCGTTCCCTGCACGGAAAGAAGTGACCGAAAGCACTGCCGGCGGCACAGCCTGCGCGCCAGCAGCCACTTGGCCTGCCTGCCAGAGCTCTGTTTTATATATTTATTCCTCTGGGAGGCAGAGCGGGCTTCCAACGGCGTGCACGCAGCACGTTTGCGTCGGGGTCCCCCCCCCCATTCCTTTCTCGCTGAAGCGGGGAGAAGAGAAGGCCGAATGAGCTGGGGGGACATTTTCCCCTCCCCAGGGACTGCTCCCTTCTCCCCTCCTGAGGCACTGATGGGGGGGGGGGGTCGGGGGAAGAGAGGCCCGTGGCTTTGAACCCGCGAGAGCAGGCACTACCCACAGGCTCCTGGGTAGCTGCCCAAGCCCCCAAACTCAGGAGTAAATGTGTTCACCGCTGCCTTGCCGGACGGCCGGAGTTAGCTTTTGCTCTGCTCCCACCCCCAGATCTGGATCAAACTAGGGGTTACCCAGTGGGCTTCATGCCCTCCCGGGGCTGGGGGGGCACTGAGCCCCTTCCCGATGCCCCCCCCCTCATTCCCTGAAACCAGACAGCTCCCAGGGAGAGCCTGAGCCCACCCCCCCACCCCCCGTTGCCCTTAATATTTATTAAGTGCCTGCACGGCCCCATTACCCGGTGCGTGAAGGCAGCGGCCGCCAACGCCCAAGGGCAGCCGTCAGTCTGAGGGCGGCCGTCTGGACCCCAGATCCAGGACCCCTTGCACTTTTTGAGTTCAGGGCTATACCTTGTGTCAAGGCGACGTTCTTATGATTTTGCACTGGTTTCGGTCCTGGCTGGGAGAGGGCCCGTGGGGGTGAGTGTGCGATCTCGGTGGCATCCCCACCCCCCAGCCCAGACCTTCCCTTCAAAGTCACAATCATGACCATCAACCTCGTGTCCGTTCCCACGCAGGCGCCCCCCAAGCCATTGATTTCCCGCAAGACGGTGGTTCCTTGTAGCCCCGGGAGGCGTCCCCTGGGCCTGGTTGTTTTTACCTTCCAAAACCAAACTTTCTGAGCTGCTCACACACCTCACACTCATGACCAAAGAAAGAAGTGCCAGCCTCTTGTGGATTCCTGCCTCCCATCGCCCAGGGAATGTCCACGGGCCACTGCATGACCACTCAACACTGTGCCCTACTCCGTAGGAAACTGTGAAAGCCTTTTCTCCTCCTCAAGCCTGTAAATAAGCCGCTGTACAGATGGGGGGGGATGCTTTTTGTTCTGTTTGCACTTTGTACATTCGTTAGACATTTGTCACTTATATATATGAACCAGATCTATTTATTTTTGCAAACCCTGGTTGCTGCCTCTGTGGCCCCTCTGGGGGCTCCGCATTGTGGGGGGGGGGGGAGTTGTCTCTGAGACGCCTCTAATTTTTGTACAAAGATGATTCATGTGGGCTTTGCACGAAGCTCTTCCGGAGAAATGGGTCTGTGTTGTATAGATGTTGCTTTGGGAGGGGGGGGTAGTGCTTTTTACAACCACTGTATAGAACGTTTTTATAGCCTGGATGTCTTCCTGGGGTCGATTAAATTTCTTAAATGAACCACTTGGCTCAACGTGGAATGCTTCTTCCCCTCCTTGTCTGGGCCTTTCCATCGGGACAGGGGCTGGGCTTTCCCAGGAGGCCGTTCTGGAAAGGGAACATTCCCTAGGGCTCAGGACAGGCTGCGGGCTCTGGGGCACTTCCCTGAATTGGGATTTTGCTAAATCTGCGTGCTTGTTTCATTGAACTACATCTACTGGGCGTCTGGGACACCAGCTAGGTCCTTTTTGTCCACTGCAGTAAAGAGCTGACATCTTTCAAGGGGACATGGAGACTAACAATGACTATATTCTGGAAGAACGTTAAACGGGGTAACAGGGGCAGAGACATGGCTGGCGGGGAGAAGACTCCTTTAGGGAGGTTGCAGGAAGGATTCTCTAAGGAGGTGACATTTGAGCTGAAACTAGAAGCATAAACGAGGTGGGGGAGTGTCAGGGGCTTGAAACCTTCCCACTTCGCTCAATCAACACATCAGTGATTTGTGAAGGAAGCTTCCCTTCAAACCCAGGGGCTCCTGGGCAGGTTTGGTGTGAGGTTTTCTTACCAGAGGAGACAAAGGCTAAACACCCATGTAGTTAGTTGCTAAGATACAAGACAGGAGGGGGGGCGCCTGGATGGCTCAGTCTGTTAAAGGTCCCACTTGGGCTCAGATCATGATTTCCCGGTCTGTGAGTTCAAGCCCTGCATCAGGCTCTGTGCTCACAGCTCAGAGCCTGGAACCTGCTTCAATTCTGTTTCCCTCTCTCTGCCCCTCCCCCACTCATGCTCACGCGCGCTCTCTCACAGAAATAAACATTAAAAAATAATAAAAATTTAAAAACACGTAAAACAACAGATTTCACAACACAAACCCAGATAATTGTGAGTTCCGATGCTTCTGCCCTCAAATTCCATTGTGGCAACATTTGGCCAGAGTTGTGGGTGTCTAGGCACCTGTACCCCCATTCTCTTGTGCACCCAGGCTTTACCAGAGTCTGGACCTGGAGGCAGTTAGGGCCCCTGTCCCTGAACATGGCAAGTCAGACCACAATCAAGACTGACCGGCTGGGGTACAGTCTGGAACACAGCAGGTCAATGGATGGAACTTAAGCCCGGGCACCAAGTATCACAGATCAAATGGGGCCAAACCATAAGTAGAGGCCATGTCACACTCATTAGGGTTCCATTCCAGATCCCTAGAGGAGTCGCATCCACAGAGACAGGAAGTAGATGGGCGGAGCCAGGGGCTGGGCAGTTATCTCATGGGGACAGAGCTTGAGAAGGGCGGAAAGTTCTGGAGACGCGTGGTGGGGATGGTCGCACAGCCATGTTAACATACTTGAACTGGCCACGTCAACATGGTTAAGATGGTAAATTTGATGCTCTGTGTATTGGAACACAATTTTAAATAATACTAAATGACAATTTTTTAAAAGACCAGTTAGAAGGGCGCCGGGATGGCTCGGTCCTTTGAGCCTCTGACTCTTGATTTCGACTCAGGTCATGATCCCAGGGTGGTGAGGTCAAGTCCCATGTCAGGCTCCATGCTGAGCATGGAGCCTGCTTAAGATTCTCTCTCTCTCTCTCTCTCTCTCTCTCTCTCTCTCTCTCTCTCCCCCCCCCCTCTCCTTTTCTCTCTCCCTCTGCCCCCCTACCCCACTAGCGCTCTTGGGCTCTCTCTAAAATTTAAAAATAAAGACCAGGGGCGCATAGGTGGCTCAGTCAGTTAAGCATCCGACTTCCGCTCAAGTCATGATCTCACAGCTCATGGGTTCAAGCCCCGCGTCAGGTTCTTTGCTGGCAGCTCAGAGCCTGGAGCCTGTTTCTGATTCTGTGTCTCCCTCTCTCTCTGACCCTTCCCCACTCATGCTTCGTGTCTGTCTCAAAAATAAATAAATTGTAAAAATTAAAAAATAATAATAAAAGACCAAACAGAACAATGAGGTAGCCACAAATAACAGTGCAAGGTGGGGCTGGGGTTACTGGAACCCAGGAGGGAAGCTGGTGGGAGCCTCACAGGAGGCAGAAAAAAGGGAAAGTCAGCGTCTCCCCTCCACCGGGCACCCCCCCACCACCAGCGCCCCCCACTGGGCGGAACTCAGCAGGACCTTGCGAATGGGGTCCCCAGTCTTAGAGGGCAAAGGGGAGGAGCTTGAGAACAGGCTGGGAGCAGGCGACCCAGATGAAGGTCAGGCCACCTAGGTTGAGATGGGTGACCTTAGACCCATTAGAGCCTCAGTTTCTCCAGCTGAATCTAGAATCAATGCGCATCCCCCACGTCCCATGCTCACGGCGGCGTGCAGGGGGCTCTGCGCATGCCCGAAGAACACCGGGAGCGGTGCAGACTGTTATCTTTTCTGTGTCCACAGGGTGGCACTTCCTTCCTTCCTTCCGCCTTTTGTCTTGGGAAGGTTCCAAAATGCCTCTGGGGGCGAAAACTGAACGGACCGCACAGGAAGCGTCCGGGCCCGCACACGGGCGCTCGATAATTGGTTGATTGACTGACTCTATGCTCAGCCGCGTGGCAAATGGGACAAATGAGCGTAAATGGCTTGGCAAACGGAAGGGGCCAGGAGGTGGCCGGAGGATGCAGCGAGGGGGAGGGGTGGCAGCACTGGGGCAGGGGGTCCCCTGGGCCAAGGGCACACATGGGAGTGGCCAGAGGTGATGGAAATTTCTGGTATCTGACTTTGGCCAGCCGTTTTTTTTGTTTTGTTTTCTGTTAAAACAGGACCAGTGACTAAAATCCTTCCTGGGCGTCCCCACCGCAGCGCTGAATGTGATACAGACCCGTGGGACCCGGGGTCTCATGACAAATCAGAGCATATCCTTCTTAGGGATTAATTCGTCTGCTCCTCGGAGAGGACAGTATCAAGCACCCATTTTACAGATGGGAAAGGGGAGGCTCCGGTCACCGGGCTTGGCTCACAGGGCTCTGGCAGGGTGTGGGGGGAACCAAATGCCACCCTTGCCTTTCCCGACTGGGCTGCAAGTAGAGGGAGTGAGTTCCCTGTGCTCGGAGCGGGGTCCCCTATTGGAAGGCCCCAAGTAAGACTGCACTGTTGCCAGCACCTTGGTCTGCAGGCTCGGTACCACAGCGCCCCGGGCATGTGCGTTCTGCAGGGGCGAGAGCCTCGTCAACCCCGAGCACAGGGTAGGGGGGCAGCAGTCCCTCACTCTAAGGGCTCAGTAGCTCTGGCCAGGACGGGGGTGGTGGGGGGGAGGAAGCTGCTGGACTAAGCTTGATACCCCGATTCATGTCCGTGTCCTCCGCTGCCCCCCGCCCCCACCTCTGGCAGCCCAAACCACAGCTGCCTGTGGTGAGTCAGGCTGGAGCCTCCGGGGCTGAGCCCAGGTCCATGGGGGAGAGGGGAGAAGGGAGAGGGGAGAGGGAGACGGGCAGACAGCCCTCCCCCTGCAGCGTCCCCTGCCAGCCCCTAACACACTGTGGGAGTCACGGCCCGTCCCTTCCCCCAGGAAGCGGATTCCCGGATGAAGGAGAGGCTGAGGGCTCAGACTGTGGGCGAGCCCGGTCACATCATCGTCCGCCCGCTGCGCAGGGCAGCCGAGTGGGGAGGGGGTGGGGGCCGGGGCGGGGCGGCCCCGGGGACTCCTGGCTCCAATCCAGCCGCCCCTCCAGGCAGTTCAGGTTTCAGCTCTGCTTCCTGCCTTTGGTGGAGGGGCTCCCTCCTTCCCGAGCCCCACCCTCCCATGGCCCAGCTGCTCTGCTTACTCCCCTCCTCCCCCTCCGCTGCTCCCACAATGCGCCCGGGAGGGAGGGGGGAGCTTGGGGATCACAGTAAGACTAGCCCCCTAGAGACGCAAGGCTACTGCAAGATGGCCTGTGTTGAGAGGCTGTCGTCAGGCTCCCTCTCCCTGAGCACCAGTTCTGGGGTCCTGCCTGGATCTGAAAAGTGTCCCCAGATCTTACCGTGGACTGCAGGCCCGGCGTGATCAAGCAACCACTCCCTACTCCCAGCCCCTTGCGATCTCGCCCCCCGCCTCAAGGTTCAGGCCTCCCAGTTCTTGTAGGCCTTTTCGCACTTGCTGTTCCCTCTGCCTGGATCACGGTCTCCATACTTTTGTCCTCCTGGGGGCTCCAGCCTGGGCTCCAATGCCACCCCCCTTGCCAGGGCCTTCTAGAGCCTCCCTCAACAGCAACAGCGCTTATCACGAACTGAAAGTTGGAGCTCAGCACACAGACCCTGGATCTGCCATTCGCTGGCTGTGAAAAAGTATTCAAATAACTTGTCCTCTCTGTGCCTCAGTTTCCTCATCCACAACACAGTAAGTCTTCAGTGGCTTTCCCTGGAGCGTGGGTCCCTGACAGGGGCCCCAGTGAGTCACAGATGCCTAGTCCACATTTCTGAGTCAGTGGGGCAGGCTCCCAGGAGCTCCTGGGACCACCCTGGCCCAATGAGGGCCACACACAGAGCGTCCCCAAGATCCCAAGCATGACCATGATGATGTCCTGCAGCCGGTCTTCCCAAATTGTCCCCAGCCAGTCCAGGGAGATTAGATCACAGCTTCACACCCGACAACTGAGGTCCAACCATGGCCTCAGACACCTGCTCCCCGGGCACATGCGCCCGCCTGCCCCGTTCATCTACAACTAGGAACGGCTCTGACCACAGTTCACACCAGTATGGGGCGTGGGGGGCCCCGGGGGAAACGACCCACCCGTGGCGACCAAGGCTGGCCGGGCGGTTTGGAGGAAGATGCCGGGTGGGGACCCTCGGGGGCAGCCAGCCTTGGGACTTCACAGCCTTAGCTCTCACTCGACATCTCCCTGGGGACCCTCCCCAGAATCACGATGACAAGCCAGGTCAGCTGGGCATCCGGCTATTTGACACACAGCCACCTGTCAATATTGAGTTCAGAACCTCAGCCTTACGGCTCCATCAACATAGATGTGGGTTCCAGTCCCTGCTTGGCCTCTTTCGACCTTGAATAGGGGCAACCACCGCAGAGGCTGCTTCTCATCTGGAAAGCCAAGCTGCTCCCCCCAGGACCCTACAACCCCACTGAGGGGGTGGGGTGGGGGGTCCAGGCTCCAGGGGTGACCTGGGGCAAATGACTATAAATACTCCTTACTGGTTTGTGCTGCAGCGGCCCTGCAGGCCCTGGGGGTAGGGGTGCAGGAGAAGGAAGGGGGGCAAGCATCAGCTCCAAAGGTGCAAGGCCAGTGATCTGGCCCCCCCACTTCCTGGTCCTGGGGACCCAGGACCGACTGGGCTGGGCCGAGCACGCAGCAAGCCCGCCGCCAGCTTCCAGAATCCGCAAGCTGGTGACCCCCGCCGCCCAGGCGGCTTGCAGAGAGAGGACAGGCGGAGGCGAGGGTGGGGGTGCCGACCGACCGGAGGCTGTGGCCCTGGGGCTGTCCTGCTGGCTGTCGCAGGCATCCAGCCAGCGCTGGGCAGTGAGTCAGAGCCCAGGCACGCGGAGGGCCAGGGCCTCTCCAGGCCCCTGTGAGCTCCGGCACCTCCCTGAACCCGCCCGCCAGGCCGCGTTCCTTACCCACTCGCTCACTCCTTCGGCCGGTCCCTGGGGCTGCCTGGGGAGACAGAGGTACCCAGCCACCCGGAGCCTGGGTCCGTGTGGCCTCCTGGAAGGGACTTTCTTCCTCTCAGAAAAACGGAGCTCCAAGCAGCCAACGCCTCCTCAGCCCCCTCCCCAAACAAACCAGAGGGAGAGGAGGCACTGGGAGGGCTTTAGGGCCTGGCCCAGGGGCGGGGGGAGGCCCGGGCGGGGGGGGGGGGGGGAATAACCCACCCTTCCGCAGCACCTGCTTCCTCTCCTGGGCCGCCAAGCTTTGATAGCCTGCAGGTTTGTCTGATTAACTGCCCCACGGCTCTCAGCTGGGCTGGATCCATTCTAGCATGTTCTCTGGGTCTATTCTAGCATGCTCTCGGGGGCGCTCCTGACCACCCTCCCACCCCACACAGGTGAGCAGCCCGAGGACAACTGTCAGCAGGAATGCCACTGAGGTGACAGCAGCTACTCAGAGCACCCAGTGTGGATGCCTGGCAAGGGCGGGGGGGCTGCCTCGGGTGTGCCCCACGTTTGTGGTGATGGAGGGGGACTTCCTCCTGGCATCCAGAGGGAGGGGGCCGGAATGCTGCTCGACGCCCGGTGATGTCCCGGGCAGCCTGCACCACACAGAATGACTGGCCCTAAGGTCGGTGGGAAAACTCTGGTTGAGTTCAAGTCTCCGGCCCTTGGGGGGCCGAAGGTACAAACAGGAGGCTCTGCGCCCATCTCATACCAGAAAAGACCCTGCCGATCTTGAACATGAAGACCCTCAGGAGGGCTTACGTGAACACGTACAGCCAAACCCTTGGCGTGTTCTGGGCATCCCCCCCCACACAGAAAGTCCAGTGCTGATACCCAGCCCCCATCATCAGGGAACCAGGCTCCCACCAGCCCTAGAGGACGCATCCCTCCTTACACGTGTCACCACAACTGCCAGGGCTCCAGCCAGCACTTCCGGATTCCAACAGAGAGGGGAGGGGAAAGAAAGGGCATCGTCCCTTGCCTTTTAGCGATCCTTCTAGAAGTCTCACACATTTCCACTTATATTTCATTGGCCAGCACTTAGCTGCAAGGGAGGCTGGGAAATGTTTTGATCAGGAAGCTAAAAGGGACCCCTCACTTAGCAGGGAGGGGGGCCCAGTATCAGGGATGCAGCCGGCGGTCTCCAATACACAACCCACCCCCCTCCCTGAATCTCTTCCTCATCGACTCCTTGTCCTTTCTGGTCCCAGCACAGAAGTCACCCGTCTCTGTCCCCTCCCTGGCCAGGGTCCCACAGCACGCTTGACCCTCTCTAGCTCAAGGGTGGCGTCTGCTCTGACTTGACTCCTTCGTCGGCCGAAGGCATTCCCTGTCCCCGTGCCTGGAAAACCTAGCACAGCTCCGGGCACATGGTAGCACTCGAGGATGTGCCCTGAACGAATGACAAGTGATAAAGGTCCAGGATCTGTCCTCGTAACCCACGGCGCCATCTGTGCAGTGTCTTAACAGACGTGAAGCTGTGGCCTGCAAGTCCGGTTGGTTCTCTGTGGTCACCTAGCCAGGGCCAGTCCAGCCACTGAGGGCAAGGTCATGGGCAAAAAGAAATCTGGCCCAAAGCTCACGTATGTATAAACATTTAATTTTCAGCCCCTCTCAGCGCTGAGGCACAGCTGACTCGTCCCGTGTGCAGATGCGGACCCGAGGCTCCCGGCTACCAGTCCGTGTCCACCAAGTTCCAGAGATAGTCGCTGATGAACTTCTTGGAGAGCTGAGTGCCGTCCAGGTGGACAGGCTGGGCGACACTGGGGCCGTGATGAACTGAGGGTGCAGATGTAAGGAGACCTGGCGGCATACCCCTCCCTGGGACCCCATGAAAAATTGTACTAAGATATTTAGAGACTGAGGGACACCTAGGGGGCTCAGTCGTTTAAGCGGCCGACTTTGGCTCAAGTCACGATCCCACGGTCTGTGGGTTCGAGCCCCGCGTCGGGCCCTGTACTGACAGCTTGGAGCCTAGAGCCTGTTTCGGATTCTGTGTCTCCCTCTCTCTGGCCCTCCCCAACTCACTGTCATGCTAGCTCTCTCTCAAAAATAAATACACTTAAAAAATATTAAAGTTAAATTCTGATAATGTACTACATTTTAAAAAAATTATGGTGAAATACACAGAACATAAAATATATCATTTTGGCCAGTTTTTAGGTGTGCAGCTCAGTGGTGTTAGGTACACACACAATGTCGTGCTGCCCTCCCCTCCATCTCCAGAATGTCCCTGTCTTCCCCAACTCAGACTCTGTCCCCGTTAAACACCGACTCCCCTCCTGTCCCCATGCCCCTGGTGCCTGCCATCCCCCTCCTGTCTCTGTGGATTTGACGCCTCTAGGGACCCCTCTTGAGTGGAATCAGACAGTAGTTTGCTTTTTGTGTCTGGCTTATTTCACTGAACATCCTGTCTTCCAGACACATCCATGTTATAGCATGTGCCAGGATTTCCTTACCTTGTTTTTTAAATTAAACTAATTTATTTTTTATTAAAAAGTTGTTGTTGTTGTTTTTTAATATTTATTTATCTTTGAGTGTAAGCTGGAGAGGGGCAGAGAGAGAGGGAGACACAGAATCCGAAACAGGCTCCAGGCTCCGAGCTGTCAGCACAGAGCCCAACGCGGGGCTCGAACCCACGAACCGTGAGATCATGACCTGAGCCAAAGTCGGATGTTTAACTGTCTGAGCCACCCAGGCTCCCCATCCCCCCGCTTTTTTTTTTTTTTTTTTTTAATTTTAGAGACAGTGAAAGAGAGTAGGAGCAGGAGAGAGGGGCGGAGGGAGAGAATCTTAAGCGGGCTTCACGCCCAATGCAGAGCCCGACGTGGGACTCGATCCCACGATCCTGGGATCATGACCTGTGCTGAAATCAAGAGTCAGATGCTCGGGGCACCTGGGTGGCTCAGTCGGTTGAGCGTCCAACTTCGACTCAGGTCACGATCTCACAGTTCGTGGGTTCAAGCCCCGCATTGGGCTCTGTGCTGACGGCTGGCTCAGAGCCTGGAGCCTGTTTCAGATTCTGTCCCTCTCCTGCTCATGCTGTCGCTGTGTGTGTGTGTGTCTCTCTCTCTCAGAAATAAATTAAATGCTAAAAATTAAAAAAAAAAAAAAAAAAAAAGAGATGCTCAACAGACCGAATCCCCCAGGTGCCCCTGCTTCCTTTTCAAGGCTGACTACTAGCTCATTGCAGAGACACACCACATGTTGCTACTCCAGCAATTTGGTGATAGAGAATTGGTTTGTTTCCGCCTTTCGGCCACTGTCACCACTGTAGTCACGAACGCAGGTGTACAACCCAGAAGGGGGACTGCTGGGTCATACGTGACCCTGTGTTTCATTTCTGAGGACCCGCCAGACTTTCCCACGGCAGCCCAGCACTCCACAAGGCCACGGGCAGCGCACCGGGCACCACTTTCTCTGCAAAAGGATACTGCCCTTGACCATCCCTGGCTCGCACTCATAGTCCCACTCAATTTTGCTAATTTGGCGATAAAGCTGGGCCACATACCTGTAGGAGAACACGAGAGAGAGAGAGAGAGAGAGAGAGAGAGATCAAGTTAGCCCAGCCCAGCGCAGACTCCAGCTCAGGCCTGCAGGACTCCCGTGCGCGCACACCACCACACCGGGACCTACACGGCCGAAGGGATGGTGACAGTCGTGTCTTCATCCACTTCCCTCTCCTGCCTCTCGAGGCTGGCCTCGGTCTCCTTGAGCTCCTCCAGCTCCCTGGTGAGCTGAGTGAAGCAGGCAGTTAAGGTCACCTCGCTCCGGAAGGGGGGCTGCCCGCGCTAAGCCCGTGGGCCCGGGGCTTGAGCTCGGGTCCCAGCGTGAACAAAGCGGCACCCCCGGGGCCCGGCCATGCGCACACTCGGGGAAGGATATAGGAGGCTGGTCTTCAGACGGGTGTCCTCCTCGCCGGCCTTCTGAAGCTCAGCTTCGAGCTGCTGCAACTCGGCACCTCCCTGGTGCGCCTGCTCCTTCGCATCCAGAAGGCTCTGGGCCACTTCTTTCTCCGCGGCGAGGATCTCTGCAGGGCGGGAAAGAAGGCTGAGGCCCTTCAACGCAGCTTCTCCAGAGTCTGGTCTTGCCCCAGAAGAGTGTGAGGCCTTGACCATGAACGTCCTCACTTCCCCGTCTACCACTCCCCAACCCACTGGTCCTATTTCCAAAAGCCCACCTCTCGGTTCCACCAAGACCCTGCCAAAGTGCACCCACTTCAAAACACATTTGAATCCTCCAAATCCCCCCATGAATGAATGAATGAATGAATGAAAGCATCTTTGTCTTCCTTGACAGCCTCCCTTCTCCCTGCCTTTCACCCCACTGTGTACTTTTCTCTCTGCTCTGGCCACAAGACACCTCCCCAATCTGCAAACGCACCCCATTTCCCGGCCTCCACCCGCCTGTCCTCTCTGAGGCGCCCCTGTGCTCCCGCCCCTCGGGCACTCGGAGACTCAGCCTTTGAGACCTCCCGGGTAGTGCACAACATGGGCAGCTGGACACTCTGCTCCCCCCTGGGCCGCGGCCACACTTCCACCACTGCCCCTCCTGCACAGAACTGTTCGTTCCTCCTCCTCCTCCCTCGAATCGGGGACTGTGTCTTATATGACGCGTATATCACCAGCACCTACTCTGAATAAACATGCTTTGTCAAAACATCCAGAAGGATCAAAAGCCCCCTAGCAAGGTTACCGTGTTCCCACAGAGCAGAGGAACCGGCCAACTCGGAGAAGGCACAGATGGACACGCTTCCCGAGGGGCAGGCATTTAAGTGTTTACAAACTTATGTTGGGTTAATTTTTACTCCAAGTATTACATGTATATGGCTGTGAAAGCTTAAACACACACAGGGGCCCCCCCAGCCTCACCACGCCTCTGAAGCAGCCCCTTTCAACTCATCACTGTTTTCTCTGGCATTGACCTTCATATTTCTAAATAATTTGCTTATGCTGCTATTTCTTGATTTGTCTGTTTTAAGCAGCGCCTGCTGATTTCCTGTTAGGAGAGCCGCGGGTCTGGCTTTCTTCTGGAGCCTTCCTGGCCTTTCTCCCCTCCCCGTTTCCCCAGACAATCGCTCAGATTCTTCCCGGGGAGTGCCCTCTTCCCTGGGACACTGTCACAAAGTGCCATTACCCGCGCGTGTGCTGAGTGCTGCTGGATAGCCCCGGAGCCCGGTTCTCACAACCCTCTGAGGGAG
Organism: Hyaena hyaena; assembly: GCF_003009895.1. Classification (NCBI taxonomy): domain Eukaryota; kingdom Metazoa; phylum Chordata; class Mammalia; order Carnivora; family Hyaenidae; genus Hyaena; species Hyaena hyaena. Next base: position 1,303,764 of record NW_024081017.1, read on the forward strand.
GTGGCTCAACCCCTGCCCCGTGGAGGGACGAAGGATGGAAGGATCGAAGCCCAAAGCTGTTGAGTGACTGGGCCACGGGCACTTAGCTCTGAAGCCCAGGTCTGAACTGGAGCCCAGGAACTCAAAGCCCCTGCTCCCCGGAACTGACTCTAGTCTCCTGGGCCCCAAATCCATCCATCCTGCTGAAACCCACACAGGCTGATACCGCTGATCTTCTCCCAAACCATCAGTGGAGAGGAAGTGAAAGGAGTCGGGGGAGAGAGAGAGAGGAGGGAAGGGGAAGACTCTGGGCGGGGGAACTACCACCTTAGAACTACCCCCAAACTCCTGGGGGAGGGGAGGGCTCACTGCCTGCAGGGTCTGGCTACAGCTGACCTTCCACCACCTTCTCCTGGGTCTCCAAGTCCACTCTCACCTGGCGACCTGCCTTTGCAGTGGCCTCTGCCAGGAACACTCTTCCCCACCCCCAGCCCCAGCCATCCCCTGCTTAGCTCCTAGGTCATTTTAGTCCCAAGCCAGACAGCATGGCCACATAAAACATAACTATAAAATGGCTTAAAAAAAAAAAAAAAAAAAACCTGGCACCGACACCACTATGGAAAACTGGATGACAGTCTCTCAAAAAACGAAATCTCAAATTGCCAAGTGATCTGGCAATTCCACCTCTGGGAAAATACAAAAAAAAGAAACGAAAACAGGGGCCCCAAGAGATATTTGCACACCCATGTTCATGTGTTCATGGCAGCATTATTTACAACAGCCAGGGTCTGGAAGCAACACGTGTCCATCAGTGGAAGAATGGACAAACAAGAAGAGGTACGTCCGGACTATGGAATGTTATTCAGCCTTGAAAAGGAAGGAAATGTGGGGCGCCTGGGTGGCTTAGTCGTTGAGCATCCGACTTCGGCTCAGGTCATGACATCACCGTTCATGAGTTCGAGCCCCGCATGGGGCTCGGTGCTGACAGCTCAGAGCCTGGAGCCTGCTTCGGATTCTGTCTCCCTCTCTCTCTGCCCCTCCCTCACTCATGCTCTGTTTCTCTCTGTTTCAATAATAAACAAACATAAAAAAATTTTTAAATAAAAAAATAAATATTTTAAAAGGAAATTTACAACACGGATGCATCTTTAAAACACTGTGCTGGGGCACCTGGGTGGCTCAGTCGGTTAAGCATCCGACTTCGGCTCAGGTCATGATCTCACAGTTTGTGAGTTCGAGCCCCGCGTTGGGCTCTGTGCTGACAGCCAGCTCAGAGCCTGGAGCCTGTTTCAGATTCTGTGTCTCCCTCTCTCTCTGACTCTCCCCTGCTCCCACTGCCTCTCTATCTCTCTCTGAGCTCTCTCAGAAATAAAACAAAAAAATTAAAAAACAAAACAAAACAAAACAAAACACTGTGCTAAGTGACGTAAGCCAGACACAAAAGATAAAATAATATAAAAAATAATGATAAAAAGAAAATAAGCGAGGCACAAAATTTCATGATTCTATTTATAGAAGGTCCCTAGAATAGTCAAGTTCATAGAGACATAGAATGATGGGTGCCAGAGGCTGGCAGAGGGGAATAGGGAGTTAGTGTTTAATAGGAAAAGAGTTTCAGTTTCAGATAACGAAACCATTCTGGAGATGATGGGGGTGACCGTCACACAATGAAGTGAATGTACTTAATGTCACTGAACTGGATGCTTACAAACGGCTCAGGTGGTAAATCTTCTATCAGTTTTACAACAACAACAAATGTGGAGACTTAAAAGCAATAAAAACCCGGCACTGAGAAGAGCAGCAACAATGACAGTGAGTGCTATCAGCAGTCCCATTTCACAGATGAGGACATCGAGGCTTGAGAGAGAAGCCATTGGACTGGATTACCCGGATCAGGAGTTAGCTGAAATCCCGTCACAGGCTGGGCGAGCCCCTCTCACCTGTGGGGTGACCTAGCTAGCCCTCTCTCTATAGCTTGTTCAGATATTTATTAATAGAGATTTTGCCCTTTACCTTCAAGTCTTTATTTTTTTTTAATGTTTTATTTATTTCTAGGAGAGAGAGAGAGAGAGAGAGACAGCGTGAGCAGGGGAGGGTCAGAGAGAGAGGGAGTCACAGACTCTGAAACAGGCTCCAGGCTCTGAGCTGACAGTCAGCACAGAGCCCGACGCGGGGCTCGAACCCACGAACCGCGAGATCATGACCTAAGCGAAAGTCGGACGCTTAACCGAGAAAGCCACCCAGGCGCCCCTCTTCAAGTCTTACTTTAAAAAAAAGTAATGTCCTAAAACATCACCACTCCCTCCTATATAGCCTAGTGTTTCTTAGCCCATCATCTCCGGACATATCCATTTTCTTTCTTCCTTTTTTTTTTTTTTAAATGTTTATTTATTTTTGAGAGGTAGGGGTGGGGCAGAGACAGGAGGCCGGAGGATGCAAATGGGCTCTGCGCTAACAGCAGAGTCCGATGGGGGACTCGAACTCATGACCGGGGAGAACTGAGCCGAAGTCGAATGCCCAACCGACTGAACCACCCAGGTGCCTCTCCGTTTTTCTTCTTTATCGTCTGCCCGCCGCACCACTAGCATACCAAGCCGTTAAGGGATTGTGTCCGTTCTGTTCTCTGCTTCCAACCCAGGGCTGGCACTATACCTGGCGCACAGCAGGTGCTCCGTAAAACAGATGAACCTCAGTAAGTGAGGACGCTGGGATTAAAACCCAGCGCTTTGACTCCTGAGCCCCGATTCGAACCTTGAGTCCCCCAGCTCCTTCCTGCTCGCGGTACGCTCAGAATTGGCCAGTTCCTCGAGCTGCTATATTCACCACTACCTCTCTGGGAGGTGGCTCCCATTCTGAAGCCCATTTCACGGGTGGGGAAAACTGAGGCCCAGAGGGGGCAGCGCCCAAGGGAGAACAGGGCAGGGATGGGGGCGCCTAGGAGGGAGGGTTTCGTCGAGGCGGACCGGCCGCTACCTCCCATCACACAGGCGCCCGGGTCCCGGCCGCCCCCGGCCCCAGCCCTGACCTTGCAGCCGTTGTTCGACGCTGTCTTGCGTCTCCAGCAGCCTCTCCACCACCTGCTCGTGGCGCCCCAGCAGCCGCCGTTGCTGAGCCTCCGCGCGGTTGGCGCCCAGGAGGCTCAGCAGCCCCTGGCTCACCTCTTCCATGTCGCGGAAGGCCGCCATGACTACGCGCGGACCAATCCCGCGCAAATTTAACCGCCCTCGCGGCCCGCCCCCTCCCCGAAGGAGCCTGCTCCCATTAGCTGGATCGTACGTCAGTCATCAGGGAATGGGTGGGAGTTAGCGTCAGGTCTGGCCTAGTGCGCCTGCGTCGGCTCCTCCGGTCTCCCTCAATGGCCAATCGGCCGCAGGGAGGGGGTGTGCGACTGCGGGAGTTCCGCGTGCTGCGCCTGCGCAGGTCAGAAAGTGCCTGGCAGAAATTGAAGCTGTTTATGAGCCCTTAGCTGCCGAGATCCTGCTGCATCCAGGGCGGGGCTCTAGGGGCAAAGCGTTGAACTGCATTTCATTCTATAGTGTGTGCGTGGGACACTCACGATAAACGTAATAAATAAGCAAATCCCCTAAGAGGCTACATAGCAAAATGGAGTCTGCAACCAGATGTATAGGGTTCGAATCCCACTTACGGGCTTGTTACCTTGGGCAAATAACTTCACCCCTTTATGCCTCAGTTTCCTGCTCAGTAAAATGAGTCACGATAGTGCCTACTTAATTAAGAGTTGGCGCGAGGAATAAGTAAAGACAGTGCCTGGTATTCAGTAAGCACTATATTAAGGCATTAAATAAAACATACATAGAACACTAGCAGGTAAGGCACCTAGCCTGACTGGGACCAAATACCACACTGGGTGAAGGGCTATTGTAGAGAAAAGATAAGCTCCACATTTATGTGACAAGTTTCTTAAAATGAGGTAAAGAAATCAACTCAACTGGTCATGACCAGCATTTTGTACAAAATACAATGGGGGGGGGCACCTGGGTGGCTTAGTCGGTTAAGCGTCCGACTTTCGCTTAGGTCATGATCTCGCGGTTCGTGGGTTCGAGCCCCGCGTCGGGCCCTGTGCTGACTGCCAGCTCGGAGCCTGGAGCTGTTTCAGTCTGTGACTCCCTCTCTCTCTGACCCTCCCCTGCTCACGCTGTCTCTCTCTCTCTCCTAGAAATAAATAAAACATTAAAAAAAAAATTAAAAAAAAAAAAACACAAAATACAATGGGGGGAAAATTCAGTGCATTGTGTACCGAAAGTTAACTATTGTTTTGGGAAACCAAAATGCGCATTTGTGTATTGGGTGTGGCAGATTATATTTGCAAAAAATGGCTACAAAAATAGTTCCAACCTTGCCACTCCCTGTCAAGAGGCAGACTCTCATTCTCCTCCTTTGGAATCTCAGCAGGACTTTGGTGCAACAAATAAAATGTGGCAAGAAGGACACTGTGTGAATTACTACAAGCCTGGGCCAGAAACTAGGATACAGCTTCTGCCTGGTGCTAGCTTGTACTCTGTCTTGCTCTCTCTTGATTTTGAGATGCTCTTTCTCAGAGCCCAGCTTCCATGTTGTGAGGAAGCCGAGGTGAGTCTCACTGATAAAGTCGCGGCGGAAGACAGAAACAACCCCCAGACGGGTGAGTGAGTGAGCATTGAAATAATTCCAGCCCCCAGCCTTCCAGCTGCCCCATCTGACACCGAGAGGGGCAGAGGTGCGCTGTCCTTACCAAGTCCTGCGGAAACTGAAGATCTGTGAGCAAGATCAATTTCACTGTTGGGGCACCTGGGTGGCTCATGAGTTCAAGCCCCACATCAGGCTTTGCGCTGACAGTGCAGAGCTTGCTTGGGATTCTCTCTACCTCTCTCTCTTTGACCCTCCCCTACTTGCATGCGCGCTCTCTCTCTCTGAGTGAATAAATAGTTAATAATAAAAGATCAATGTCATTGTTTAAAGGCAGCAAATTTGGGAATTACATGTTATGCAGCCAAAACACCTGGATCACTGGGTCACATATGAAATTTCTATCTTTATGTAGGTCACACCAAAAACGTCAGAGGCCACTAATCTAATAGCGAGACCGCACCATAAGCAAGGAAATGAATGAACAAGGTCCCTTTAGATAGGAACAGGTGCTTTGAAGTCCCTCAAACAGGGTCTAGGATAGCGTCACTTGCGTTTGTGGCAGGGAAGGAAGTGACTTCAGGCCAGGTGGTCAGGGACGGACTCCCTGGGCAGGGGCCAGATGAACCATGAACCAGGATCTGAGTGATGAAAAGCTGTTGGGAAACCAGCGTCAGGCTGGTTTCTTGCGAAGAAAGAGAATTCGCAAAGGACAAGGCAGTGGGGGAAATTTCAGTGTGTTTAAGGAAGAGTGGGGAGGTCCAAGTGGCTGGAGAAGCATGGGAAGAGGGCTTCCAGGGGCCCTGAAACTCTATTCAGGTGTAACAGAGAGCACTAGAAGGCAGGAAGTAGGGAGAGCTATGGAGCGGACTGGAGTCCAGAGAACTCAGGGGCAGGCTGGATATGCAGGAGGAGGAAGAGGAAGCGGATGTTGCCTGGGTGTTTGGCCCAAATACCTAGTTGGGTGGTGGTGCTTGATGGTGTTTTGGGGTGATAATGGGGTTCGTGGGGTCCAGAGCCAACGAGCAAGAAAGAATTCTTGAAGACGTCTTTGATGCAAAAAGGTGATGTTATTAAAGCACAGGGGAAAGGAGCTGAGCTGGCCCGGGACCGTGAGGAGAGACTGGTTATACACTACCGGGTTGTGTGGGTAAAGTCCAGGGGAAGTTTCTAGTGAGATTTCCATATGCTAAAGAAGACTCCCAGGATACTGGAGGCCTAGCTGTTGTCAAGCTGAGGCTGTTTTTCCCTCTAGCAAAGCATTAGCATGAAGACAGTAAGGAGTTCCTGGAGAAACGAGTGACTCTCCCAGCCTCAACTATCTGTCAATGGGCTGCAGGTTATGAGGACTTTATCTGCCATTTCCTTCTGTCCCTTGTTTCCCACATCAGTGCTAGTGACCAAGAGAGGGAGGAACAGGCACGGAGGTGAGGGGCTCCATGAAGCGAAAGGTGTAGGGGAGATCTCTGTAGCTGGGCAATGGCCACGTGGAACCATCGAGAAGATGGGTGCTTGGCTGTGAGTCTGCAGAGATGTGAAGGCTGGGAGTAAAAGCCAGTTGTCAGGATGCAGCTGAGACCAGATGACACCGCCCTGCAACAGAATAATGAGGAGGGGGGTCCAAGGACCAAGCTCTGAGACCCTCCAACTGTGGAAATTACAGAAAAGAGGGGGAAGCCAGCGAAACCAAGAAAGTGCAGCTGGGGCTGGGGGGCGAAGGAGAGAAGCTACCACAGAGCAGTCAGGTCCCTGACCACAGGCCTGGGGCCACCTCCCTCCTTAGAGCTTACTTTCAACAGAGAGTTTTTGCAAAGACCTCCCCCCCTGCCAAGGGCTGTTTTTATATTTTTACACTGGTCCTATAGCTGGGGCCGCCCCGAGGACTAATATATTTATGTAATCTTACCCAGGTCACAGATCCCTTTGAACTCTGACAAAAACAATGAGATGAGCCCTTCCTTGAGAAAAGCACACCGAACATCCACGCACTTTGGCACTTTGGGATTCTGCGCATATTTGGGGTTTAGGACTCCGGAAGGCCATCCCCGGATTTTTAGGTGAAGAGTCTGCCCAGCCCATCTCATGGAGTCACTAGCAGATGTAGAAAGGATGAGCCTCTTGCAGAAATGCCAGTGTGTGGGCACGGAGCTGGGTCCCCAGGGCATTGTGGCGAGCAATGCTCGCCCTTCCCTTGGCTGAGCATTTTGTGCAAAGATTGCAAAGACTGGTGGCCGGTGTTCAAGTTCTCCAAGCTTACAGGTGGCAGGCAGAGTGAAATAAAAAGAAGACGTCAGGGCTTTGGTTTCTGGTTCCGTAGATTACCCATGACCTTGGCAAGCTCTTACCCTTTCCAAAACCCCGGGCTAAGGATAGCTCTTTCTTATCAGCCGGGTGGGATGTTCAGGAGATAAGCCATTCTCGGGATTGCACAACCCTAGCCTGATGGATATAAATGCTCTTGTCAAAAAAAGGTCACTCACCTCCCTTCCAAACCCAGAATGACCTTCCAGCCACCAGAATGGGTGTTATTAAAAAAAAAAAAAAAAGTATGGGGAAGGATGTGGAGAAGTTGGAATTCTCGGGCACCGTGGGTAGGAATGTCCTATGGGTGCAGCAGCTTACGGAAAACGTGGCAGTTTCCTCACCAAATTAAACATAGAATACCCCAGCCATTTCACTTCTGGGTAAATACCGCCCCCAAAATTGAAAGCGAGATCTTGGAGGTATTTGTACACCCAATACTGTTTACAATAGCCGGAAAGAGGGAAGCGATCTGAGCATCCGCTGATGGGGGAGATGGTTAAGCAAAGTGCGGTGTATCCACAGCACAAAGACTGTTCAGTCTTCAAAACGAAATTCTGACCCCTGCTACCGGAGGAAACTTGAGGACCTTATGCTAAGGGACCTGGGCTAGTCACAAAATGACATCCACTGCATGGTCCCACTTATTTGAAGTCCCTATGGTAGTCACATTCATAGAGACAAGAAGCGCGGTGGCGGTAGCCCATTGGGTAGGGGTGGGGGGCGGTGAAGAGTTAATAGTTAATGGGAACAGTTTCCGTCTAGGAAGAGGAAACTATCCCGGAGATGGAGGGTGCTGACGGCTACACAAGTGTGAAAACGTACTTAATACCACTGAACTGGACATTTACAAATGGCTTAGATGGTGGGGGGAGGGGCACCTGCTGGCTTAGTCGGTAGAGCACGTGACACGTGACCTCAGGGTTGGGAATTCAAGCTCCATGTTGGGTGTAGAGATTACTTGAGAAAAAAGCAACACTAAAATCTCGAAAAAGTGGCTTAGATGGTGTCATGAATATTTTAGAACTAAAAAATACACGTATTAGAAAAAAGCAGGGGCGCCTGGGTGGCTTAGTCGGTTAAGCGTCCGACTTTCGCTTAGGTCATGATCTCGCGGTTCGTGGGTTCGAGCCCCGTGTCAGGCTCTGTGCTGACTGCCAACTCAGAGCCTGGAGTCTATTTCAGAGTCTGTATCTCCCTCTCTCTCTGACCCTCCCCTGCTCACGCTGTCTCTCTCTCTCTCTCTCTCTCCTAGAAAAAAATAAAACATTTAAAAAAAAAAAGCAAAGCAAGAAAATGGGTGAGGTTGGGGAACAGGGTCTTAAGCGTGAGTTGAACAAGATAACAAAGACGATAAAATGGCCCCGGGCAATTGGTTTGTGAGCAACAATATTTTGTATTTCTCGGAGGCCTCTGGGCTCAGAGATCCCTCTGGAGAACTGACAAGTAATAGACCTTTAGCTGAGAAGCATACAACTTTGCATAAGTTTCTGGGACTTCCAAAACCTCCTGAAAGCCACCCATGATCTCCTGGCAGGAGAGGGGCTGAGAGAGAGGGAGAGAGAGAGAGAATCCCAAGCAGGCTCTGTGCTGTCAGTGCAGAGCCAGATGCAGGGCTCGAACTCACAAAAGTGAGATCATGACGTGAGCGGAAGCCAAGAGTCAAGACACTCAACTGACTAAGCCACCCTGGCGCCCTGATTTCATTTTTCAAGGGGGATTTTGTTGATTTTAAACTTGTTCATTTATTTTTGAGAGAACACGAGCTGGGGAGGAGCAGAGAGAGAGGGAGCGAGAATCGAGACCAGGCTCCACACTGCCAGCACCTAGCCCAACATGAGGCTCCAACTCACAACCCAAGATCCTGAGCTGGGACGCTTAAGTGTCCGACTTCGACTCAGGTCATGATCCCACAGCTCATGAGTTCCAGTCCCGCATCGGGCTCTGTGGTGACAGCTCAGAGCCTGGAGCCTGCTTCTGATTCTGTATGTCTCCCTCTCTCTGCCCCTCCACTACTCGCTCTGTCTCTCTCTCAAAAGTAAATTAAAAAAAAAAATTTGCCTTTTATAATTACTATGAATTGTTTTGTCACAGGGAAAAAAATGAGTAAAGAATTTTTTCTGAGGTGTTCATGGTGGGTGTCTATTAAAACTTTTTGCAACAGTGGCAACGTGCTGGATCTCAGTAGCTCAAAACAGCAGCCACCAGACGCATGTGGCTGTTGCACACAAATTAACTATAATTCATTTATATTTAAATGGAAACAGCCACATGCAGACACATTTATGTTTAAATGGAAAGAGGGACGCCTGGGTGGCTCAGTTGGTTAAGGGTCTGACTCTCGGTTTCAGTTCAGTTCATGATCTCACAGTTCGTGGGTTTGGACGCCTGGGTGGCTCAGTTGGTTAAGGGTCTGACTCTTGGTTTCAGTTCAGTTCATGATCTCACAGTTCGTGGGTTTGAGCCCCACGTCAGGCCCTGCACTGACAATGGGGAGCCTTGCTTGGGATTCATCCTCTCTCTGCCCCTCCTCTGCTCGCGCCGTCTCTCAAAATAAAAACTTTAAATAAATAAGTGGAAATAGCCACTTGGGACAGTGCCGGTGTTGTGGAGAGCAAAAGGAGTTTACTGTGACTTTTCTGTTGCTTTGAACATTGCTTACAATGAGCCCTTATATTTATTTGCCATTTTATTTTTAAATGTTTATTTTTGAGAGAGAGAAAGCACGACTGGGGCAGGGGCAGAGAGGGAGGGAGACAGGGTCTCAAGCAGGTTCTGTACTGACAGCAGAGAGCCCAATGTGGGGCTCGATGTCGCCGACCTTGAGATCATGACCTGAGCTGAAGTTGGACACTTAACCGACTGAGCCACCCAGGCGCCCCTTTTACTTATTTGAGAGAGAGCACACAAGCTGGGGAGAAGGGCAGAGGGAGAGAATCTTTTTTTTTTTTTTAATGTTTTATTTATTTCTAGGGGAGAGAGAGACAGCGTGAGCAGGGGAGGGTCAGAGAGAGAGAGGGAGATACAGACTCTGAAATAGGCTCCAGGCTCTGAGCTGGCAGTCAGCACAGAGCCCGACGCGGGGCTCAAACCCACGAACCGCGAGATCATGACCTAAGCAAAAGTCGGACGCTTAACCGACTAAGCCACCCAGGCACCCCAGAGGGAGAGAATCTTAAGTAGGCGCCATGCTTAACACTGAGCCTGACACAGGGCTCGATCCCACGACCCAGGGATCGTGACCTGAGCCGAAATCAAGAGTCAGATGCTCAACCAACTGAGCCACCCAGGCGCCCCTAAAAAAGCGATCTATTTTATTCTTTTTTTAAAAAATGTTTTATTTATTTTTGAGAGAAAATAGAGACAGCATGAGCAGGGAGGGTCAGAGAGAGAGAGGGAGACACAGACTCTGAAGCAGGCTCCTGGCTCTGAGCTGTCAGCACAGAACCCGACACAGGGTTCGAACCCACGAACCGTGAGATCACGACCTGAGTTGAAGTTGGACACTCAACCGACTGAGCCACCCAGGCGCCTCTAAAAAAGCGATCTAGGGGTGCCTGGGTGGCTTAGTCGGTTAAGCGCCTGACTTTCGCTTAGGTCATGATCTCGCGGTTCGTGGGTTCGAGCCCCGCGTCGGGCTCTGTGCTGACTGCCAGCTCAGAGCCTGGAGCCTGTTTCAGCCTGTGACTCCCTTTCTCTCTGACCCTCCCCTGCTCACACTGTCTCTCTCTCTCTTCTAGAAATAAATAAAACATTAAAAAAAAAAAGCGATCTATTTTATTCTTTTTTAAAAAAATGTTTTATTTCTTTTTGAGAGAGAGATAGAGACAGCGTGAGCAGGAGAGGGTTAGAGAGAGAGGGAGACACAGACTCTGAAGCAGGCTCCAGGCTCTGAGCTGTCAGCACAGAGCCCCACGCGAGGCTTGAACCCTTGAACCGTGAGATCATGACCTGAGCCAAAGTCGGACACTCAACTGAGCCCCCCAGGCGCCCCAAAAGCAATCTATTTTAAAACTTAAAGAGGAGTACAGTGAGGAGACAAAGACCAGACAGTGACGCGTGCACATTATCATAAAGTAGTTTTATTAAATTCCTTTACCTTCTAAAAAACGATTACAAAAAGGAATACTTCATTTAAAAGTGTAATACTGTCTTTATGGACGTACCGTGGTCGGGAAGTGAACTTCAAGGGCATGAATACACGTGGCAGGAGAACAGGGGACAGAGGCGGGACATCCCTGTAGCCTAGCGCGCCAAGCCCGATGGGGGTGGGGGGAGCGGGCGAAGGGAAAGCAGGGATAAATGCGGAGTTATCTGGGGAGGGGTGTCGAGGAGCTGCTTTGAGGAGCTTAACTTGACCATGACCGCTGGCTCCAGGGCCAGACGTGCGGGCACACGACTTCTGTCCCGCTTCTCAAAGCTGCCCAAAGTTGTGGCCTTCTGTCACATACCAATTGTCCCCAGTAGGCTTTGGTTTTGTTTTCTCTCCAGTTTACACACACACACACACACACACACACACACACACACACACAATCTAGGATGTCTCCTTCGACCATCCGAGCTCTTTTGTCTCGGGTACCTCCTCTGTCAGCCAAAATCAAAGCAAGCCAGGCTCCATCAAGCCAAGAAACCTACTTTTGTAGGAGAGAAGCCAGCGCTGCGCTTTCCTGAATGAACAGCAGTGAGCATTCAGGGCCAAGTGGACAGAACCGGCCGGAGAGAAGACAGGACACCTATTCCCTTAGGGACCTTCACTGCCTGTCAGAAGGCACTTAACTCCTCAAGGCTCAGAACCCCTTCCCCCCGTTTTTTGTTTTTTTTTTTTTTGGCTCACAAAAGGAAGGAACTGGAAAGAAACCTATGTGGACACTGGAGGACAAAACAGGCCATGGAGGAAAGCGTGTGTGTGTGACGAGCCCGATTTCCAGCAGGCTCTGTTCCAAGCAGCTCCGGAAGGCCTATAGGTTGTGTTTAAAAAAAACACACACACACAACACAACAAAACAAAACCAGCTGGCCCTTGTTTGGTTTTCGCCAAAGCCCTGGCCCTTTAAGTTTGCACTGGGAGCCCTCAGGGGGGCAGCCAACTTTTAATTGTGCGCACATGGAGTTTCTGGAGCTTGCCCTGTGCTTTGCCAACATGCACAGACCCTGGTTTTTGTGTTTTTCCCCCCTTTGTGGGGAAAAATTCTGGAACCGGGGGAGGATGAAGACAGCCCCGTTCCCCGGATTCTCAGCCCGGGGACTCCAGCCGCTGCTCTGGGAACCGGATTCATTTCCTGAGTCCCCAGGTCTGAAGGATTTTCTAGGAAAATTAATATTGCCCAGGGCCTCCAGGCAGGGAGGGGACGGATTTCTGGGTGATCTCTCGATGTCTCGGCTGCTGGGTCCTGAGCGCCACCCCCCCCCCCCCGTCCCACCGCCCCTGAATGGGGGTGACTTAGGCCATGGCAGTGAGAAAGCAGAAAAAAAGGACTGAGCTCCCTGCCCCGGGTGACAAGGACAGAAATCTGTTTTGTGAAGAGACCAGAACACAGTTCTCCTGAGAAAGCTGTCTGGTGGGGAGACGGGGGGGAGTGGACAAAACACCATTATATAACCAGACAATTAAATGTGGGGCGGGCGAGGGGGGCGTGAAGCCACTGCAGACATGACCCGTGCGGGATGACGACATTCAGGATTAAAATGAAACTATGCGATTCCAGTGACTTTCAAATTTGGCAAGAAGGCATACGATTTCTGCGGCCCCCCCATAATGATAAAAAAAATACAGTATTTTTCCCTTTAGCCCTCCTCCATCTGTAATTGCCAGTCGATTGTTCTCGGCGTTCTTCATAAACCCACGCCCCAGCCTCAGCCACTGGCGCCGATTTATGTAAGAATTTCGCTCCAGTCTGCACCGCGGCCGCTTTGAACTGGTGGAGCAGGAAAACCCCGCTGCAAAGCTGGAGGCCTGGGCTGCCGGGGGCTCCCCTGGGAAGCAGCAGGAAAGCCCACTTGCCTTTGTGACGCGGGCCCTGGTGGGTATGAGCCGGGGGTGCTGGCGAGGGAAGGGGGGGAGGAGACGCGGGAGGAGGGACGGGTCGCGCTGGGGTGGGCTGGCCGGCCCCCCCCAGGCCTCCCTCCCGGCTATTCTTCGGCAGAGGATGACGCAGGACTTTCGTCATCTGACATCGGAGCAAACTGAAACAAGAAGCAGAATTCCTTTTGTTTGGCATCCTTGCCGATGCCTACGAGGTGCCAACTTGGCTGGCCGGCCCTGCGGCTGGGGTGAGTGGGCAAGAGGGACTTGGACTCCCTTGGCCTCAGGGAGGTGATGTTCAGAGAAGCAAATGAATGCCAAGGAGGGTTTTCATCACGGATACAGGGTGGGGGGGAATGAAAGTGGAGAGCAGGTAGTCAGGGATGGGGACTTTCAGAGCGATGTGGAGCGCTCTGACATAGAAAGCCGCAAGTGCAAAGGTCCTGAGGCAGGGGCAGTGGCTACTGGCCAAGCAGACTGAGCAAAGGGGGAGAGGAAGGAGAGTAGGGGGCAGTGAGGGTAGTCGTGCAGGTGGGCTCTGGGGAGGACTTTGGCTTTTTCTCTAAGTAGGCGGACAGCCACAGGGGGCTGTACCCTCACTAGGGTGTTCACGGTGACCTCTCCCCTGGGGGGAGAACAGGCCAGAGGCGGCAGTGAGGCGGGGAGGCAACGGGAGGGGGCCAGGTAGACGGTGGTGGATGATTAGGGCTTGTCCCCCAGGGGCTCCTGGGGGCAAGACCACACATCACCCAACAGGACATCACCGGCTCCCATCAGCCCCATCTTCCAGCTGAGGAAACTGAGGCCCAGAGCTCTTCCCCAGGTGATGCCCCGAGCACCACAACTGAGCCCCGGGGGCCCCAACACCCTGGGGAACGAAGCTGAAAAAACCCAGAGCCTCAACGAGAATCTGGAAGCCACGTGCGAGACAGATGGCTGTTTGGGGGAATCACTGCTGTTAACAGCCACCGTGCCACCCTCGGACCGGGCCCCCGGCATCCCTCGGGGAGGCCAACGCAAGGCAGGAGTGAGGAGGAGGGAGCGGGGAGTTTCCTTCCCAAGGTCTGGAGTCACATGGACCCCGGGGCCTCCACTCCTTCCGATCTGTGAGACCTTGGGCCAGGGATGTGACCATTAAGCCTCAGTTTCCCCACCTGAAAAATGGAAATAATACCAGTACTTTATGCAGCACAATCAAGCCACTGCGGAGGGCTCGAGAAATCAGGCCCGAGAGGCACTCAGCGGACAGTCCATCAGACTGGAAGAGCTTGCCTCCTCCATCAGACCAAAAGGGATTGTCTCCTCCATCAGATAAAGGTATTGCTTCATCTCTAAAGAGGCCTATGAGGAGTGCTCGTCTCCCCCTTCAGACTGGAAAAGCTTTCTCCTCCATCAGACACTTATGCTACATTAAGTATCAAAATTATCCTCCTGTGGGGCGCCTGGGTGGCTTAGTCGGTTAAGCTTCCGACTTTCGCTTAGGTCATGATCTCTCGGTTCGTGGGTTCGAGCCCCGCGTCGGGCTCTGTGCTGACTGCCAGCTCAGAGCCTGGAGCCTGTTTCAGTCTGTGACTCCCTCTCTCTCTGACCCTCCCCTGCTCACGTTGTCTCTCTCTCTCTCCTAGAAATAAATAAAACATTAAAAAAAATTATCCTCCTGTGACGCTTTCAGAGAGTGTTTTGCTAACAGGCATGATTTCTTAAAAGAGATAATCTTTACAATAAGACATCTCAAGGCCTTTAATACACTGACACGCTTCGAACGAAAGCCAAAGTCCTCACCGTGGCCCACAAGGTCCTGCATGATCTAGTGTGTCACCTCCCTACCCTTCCCTCCTCCCAAAGGGGGGCCCTCGATGCTCCTCAAACACACCAGGCACGCTCCTGCCTCAGGGCCTTTGCACTGGCTGCTTCATCTGCACGGACAGCTACACAACTCACCCCTTCATTGCCTCAATAGCTCCCCATCGCTTGCTGCCCCTCTAGCCTTGTTTTGGATTTCTTTCTGGCAGTTACCCCGCCTGGCTCTGATACCCCATATTGCGTATCGTGTACCTTACCAGACACCTGCTCTGTGAGGGCAGAAACGGTTTCCTGTTTGGTTCAGGGCCACGGCTACCAGGGTGTGTCTTCCGCGCCTTCCCGAAGCCCCCCCTGCCGCCCACAGTGGCCCGGGGGCCCGGCACTCACCGAGCACTTGATGTTCATGCGGGAGTACAGCATGGACGCAATTTCACTGTGCCCCGTGTCCAAAGCCACCATCAGTGCTGTGCTCCCGTCCTGTGAAGATCCCCTGCTGTGAGGAGGCCCTGAGCTGTGCTCCCGCCCTCCCTGGGGTGCCCCCGGGCCGGGGAGGGGGGACTCACGCGGTCGGTGAGGGAGATGTTGCAGTTGGGCACCGCCAGCAAGAGCCCCGTGATCTCCTTGTGGCCGTGCTCGCAGGCACACATGAGGGCCGTGGAGCCGTCGTCATCCTGCACGTTGACGTCCGCCTCACACGCCAGCAGGGCTTTGACAATGTCCACGCGGCCGTGGCTGACCGCGAGCATCAGGGCCGTCTGCCCCGCCTGGGTGGGGCAAGGGACAGGCTTATGGACCACGCAGACCCCAAGGTGTGACGGCCTTGCTCCGGAACCCTCCATGGTTCCCGAGTCCTGTGGCGGCAACAGCATCTCCACTCAGGGCCTCCTTCCAGATCTCGAACGAGCCCTCCCACCACTGGGCCTTTGCACTTGCTGATCCCCTGCTCCTCCTGCTGTCTCCTTCTCATCCCTCACATCTCGGCTTAAATGTTTCCTCTTCCGGGAGATGCTACTTGATTACCTGCTCCCACCCCCAACTAAAGCAGGTTCCTAGCTCCCGGGTATAAATATACGTAAACATTTATCGAGCTGAGATTTCTATGCTTTTCTGTAAGTCAGCTAAGCCTCAATGAAAATCAAATCAATGTTGGGGGGCCTGGGTGGGTGGCTCAGTCAGTTAAGCATCTGACTTTGGCTCAGGTCACGATCTCACGGTCTGTGGGTTCGAGCCCTGCGTGGGGCTCTGTGCCGACAGCTCGGAGCCTGGAGCCTGCTTCGGATTCTGTGTCTCCCTCTCTCTCTGCTCCTCCCTTGCTCATGCTTTGTCTCTCTCAAAAACAAATAAACATTAAAATATTTTTAATGGGGCGCCTGGGTGGCTTAGTCGGTTACGTGTCCGACTTTCGCTGAGGTCATGATCTTGCAGTTCGTGGGTTCGGGCCCCACGTCGGGCTCTGTGCTGACTGCCAGCTCAGAGCCTGGAGCCTGTTTCGGAGTCTGTGACTCCTCTCTCTGACCCTCTCCTGCTCACGCTGTCTCTCTCTCTCTCTCTCCTAGAAATAAATAAAACATTAAAAAAAAAATTTTTTTTTAATATTTTTAAAAAAATCAAATCAATGTTCATTAGCAGAGGAGTAGAAAAAGAGCCCGTGGTTTACCCGCACTAAAGAATATTAGTCTTAGGAAGAAACAGAGCACTGATGCACACGGCCTTGTGGACGAACCCTGGAAATACTATGCTTGGTGAAAGGGGTCAGCCCCAAAAGAACACATACTACGCGATTCTATTTCTGTAAAATATCCAGAACTGGTAAATCAGTAAAGATAGAAAGTAGACCGGTGGTTTCCAGGAGGGTGGCTAGGAGGGGAAGTGACTGCTAATGGTGCCATGTTTCCTTTGGGGGGCGGTGATAAGAATGTTCTGGAAGTAGATAGAGGTGATGATTGTACAACATTGCGAATGCACTAAATGCGATTGAAATCGTGTACTTTAAAAAGGATAGTCTTTTTTTTTTTTTTTAAGTAAACCCTACCCCCAACATAGGGCTCGAACTCATGACTCCAAGATCAAAAATCACATGCTCTGCCCCTTGAGTCAGCCAGGCGCCCCTAAGAGGGACAAGCCTGTTTGAACTTCACCGCAGGTAAAATAAGGAAGCCACTGAAATATCGTTTTTAAAGACAAACTAAACCCATAAAAAAGCAAGTGGGGTCTGCTCTCATTCCGCCCCAGGACCGCGCCCTGTCCGTCTCCTTCATCCTACTGAGGCTGTTGCAAATCCCTCCCTTTCTTGCTGTCCCCATGGAGCCCTCTGCCCAGACACGTCTTCACCCCAGTCCCCTCCATGCTCTCCCGGCTTCTGCTCCCCCACATGCAGCTAGAGGGAGATTTTATTTTATTTTAATGTTTTATTTTTTTCTGAGAGAGACAGCATGAGCAGGGGAGGGTCAGAGAGAGAGGGAGACACAGACTCTGAAACAGGCTCCAGACTCTGAGCTGGCTGTCAGCACAGAGCCCGACGCGGGGCTCGAACCCACGAACCGCGAGATCATGACCTAAGCGAAAGTCGGACGTTTAACTGACTAAGCCACCCAGGCGCCCCGCCCCGCGGCTTTCTGCAGCCCCCAAGTCCCAACCCGCTCCAGGCCTCTGTGCTGCCCGAGGGGCGCTCGGCTTCCAGAGCTCCAGGCTGGCTCGGGAGCTGCAGGACAGCGGGTGCTGTGCCTGCCTGTCCACTGCGTGAGCCCCAGCGCCCAGCAGCTGCCCAGATGGTGGAGGGCGTCGCATTAAGAAAGGTAAAGGTCCCTCCCACACACCGGCCCCGTCTCCCCCCGAAGGCCCTGTCTCAGAGGCAGCCTGGCAGGCAGGTCATTAAGGATGGGGTTCTAGACCCAGACTGTCTGGGTTCAAATCCCACCTCCTCTAGTCTGCCCTTGAGGAAATGAGCGCTTCTCTGAGCCTCAGTTTCCTCGCCCGTGGAGTGGGGATTCTCCCCCTGGGCAGGGAATGAGATCACGTGGGGGCCTGGCGCACAGCCAGGACCTCGTATTGTAAGCGCGAAGGGCCGCCTGGGCCTGCGGCGCGGAGGGGCCTGTACCTGGCTGGCTTTGGCGTTGACATCTCCGAGCCGGAAGAGCTGCAAGACGGTCTCCAGGTCGTCCTGGGTGTGCAGGGCGGCCAGAGCGGTGAGCATGAGCGGGCTGTAGCCGGCCCGGTTCTGCCTGTCCACCTGGCAGACACCTGCGGGGGGGGGGGGGGGGTGGCAAGGAGGACATGAGTCCTCAGACCCCGCTGCTCCTGGCCAGGCCTCTGCCTCAGACCCGGGGGAGGGTCCGTGAGCAACAACCCACATCTCCCCCCGGCAGTGTGGCTGCGCCCCAGTTCCTCCCCTTTCTCAGGCTGAGAGCCCCATTCCACCCCAGGGCCCCCGCCTCCATTATGCCGCCCCATGAGACGAGGGGATTCTAAGGGCGAGACTGTCTCCTCCATCAGCCGGGAAGACCTCTGACGCTGGCACCCAGGCTGAGCGCTTGGAACTGGGGATGCGTCTGGAAGAGCTGGCCCCCTTCAGACTGGCCTAGATCTTCTCCATCAGACTGTGGGCTCTGCCTCCTTCGACAGTCTGGGAGGCTGCCTTTCCTATCAGACCAGGAAAGGACAATTTCTTCCTGCCTCTTCAAGGACCACATCTTTTAAGTCCCAGAGTGGAGGCTATGTCCTTCTCTCAGACTAGGGCTCCGGAGGGGTCAGCTTCCTTACACAAGGGGCTCTGGGGGTGGGTGGGGGGCAGAAAGTCTACACGTTGTCCGTAAGAGCACGTCTGCCTTTTCCAGTATGCTAGGGCTATGGGTAGGGCTTGAGCCTCCCCCACCAGACTGGCATGGTGGTGTCTCCCCCATAAGACTGGGAGGGCAGCGTCTCCTCCATCAGACACGCAGGATCGGTGTCTCCCCCAACAGACTGGGAAGGTGCCCCAAGAGACTAGGACGATAGTGTCTCCCCCATCAGATGTGCAGGGTGGGTGTCTCTTCCACCAGACAGGGAGGGCCGTGTCTCCCCCATCAGACCATCATACGGGGTTAGCAGCCAGCCGCTTGCCGGGTCCCCCTCGGCCAGCCGCGCGGCTCACCACTGTCGAGCAGCTGTCGCACAACGGGGAAGTTGGCGTGGGACACGGAGTAGTGCAGGGCCGTGTTGCCGTTGCCGTCGGCGATGTTGACCACGTAGTCCAGCAGCCGCGCCGACATGGCCCGGAAGGTGACCAGGTGGCGCCGCACAAGCTCGGGGTGGGCGTCGCTGCGGCAGGCCAGCCGCAGCCACTCCTGGAGCACCGTGGTGTAGGCCACCTTCTGGACACGGGGCGGGGGGAGGAGAGGCGTCTGAGGGCGGCGGCAGCCCCTGGACGGAGCCCCGGGGCGGGAGTGCGCATCGGGACACCCGCACCCTGAACCGGAGCCTGAAGGACAAGTGGGGACACCCTCCCCAGGTGAGCCCCTGGCCTAGAAAGTGTGCATCCCCAGCGGGGACAAGGGCTCTCACGGGAAGTACAGAGGCTGCAGGCCCGGATGCGCCCCCGAGGGGGCGTGCGCGTCTCCGGCCCGGCCACAAAGGGACGCCCATCAAGAGACATGTGGCAGCGCCTGCCCTCAAGCCCCCCGAAGAACAGGAACCAGAGGCCAGGCTGCTAGCAGGGGACCACCCTCGGCCCCTCCCCCGACCCTGACCCCTCTCCAAGGCCCAGGACTCAAGTACCAACCCCCCCACCCCAAGCTCCCAGCTTGGATCCCGGCGTCCCCTCGAAGCAGGTATGGGGAGACCATGCACATGGGGCGAAGCTGGGGTGGCGGTGGGGATGGAGGGGCCCCAGGCGCAGGACCCCGTCGTACCAGCTCCCGCTCACTGAGGGCATTGGGGTTGTCCAGGTACTTTTCCAGGGCCAGGCAGGCTGAGATGAGGTCGGGGCTTAGCTCCATCCTGCCAGGGGCCGAAAAGAGGGGAGTTTACTTGGGAGCACTCACTTTGGCCTCCTAGGTGACCCCAGACATGGGGAGCACACAGATCCCAAGAGGAAGTGGACACATAGGCTAAAGTTTATGCCCAGTGGGCAGTGGTGGATAGAAAATCTTCTCCCAGGGGCAGATTTTCCCCAGGGGAAGAAAGACACAAGCAGGATAGGCAGGTGGGGCATCTGTCCCAAAGAATGTAAGCTGCTTAAGGACAAACTGCCTGCCCCTTAAATTCTAACCCCCAACAGGCCAAATTGTCCCAATCAGGCCCTTTAACAAAGCTTGCAGACCTTCAGATGACCAGGAGAAAGTGCTTCTTCGCTAGTTCAGACTAAGGTGTGCATGACTGACAGGAGGTCTGCTCAGAGGGCACGAATGGTGAGATCTGAGGCAGAGGTCACCCACCGTGTCAAGTCCCCGCACACACAGAAAACTGACCGGATGTCTTCCTCTGCATTTGCTCCTGACGCCCCCTCCTCCGCCGGCACGTGCTGAGGCTCCCGAGACGGCTGGCACTCCTCCTGGTGGGTCTTGGCCACTGCCAAACCCGGGGGCTTGAGCTGGGGGGCTTCAGCCACACTCGGAACCCTCTCCTCTGGCCCTGGGGCCTCGTTCTCTGTGCTCTCGTTGTCTGAGAAGTTCTCTGCTGTGCTGGAGTCCTCAGATGAGGACTCATATCTGGGAAGGAAGGATGGGGGCGTGGGGGAGGCATCGCAGGACTGAACAGGGGAGGGGCGCAGGGCTCTGACTACTGGACCTCTCTGGGCCTTGGTTTCCCCATCTGTTAAACGGGAACAACGGCAGTATCAGCCTCTCAGACCTGCAGGGATGTGCTCTACGGCACTCTGCACATAGTAGGTGCTCAATAAACACTAGTTATGCCTGTGATCGTGCTTGGGGTGGGTCAGGGAGAAACACTGCTTTTCACCTTCTACTCCTCAGTACCTCTTCCCCTTTTGCCCCTTGTGACCCTCACTGCTTCAGACCCTCACCCCTGCAAACAGGACCGTCCTGTGTTACTTGCTGCCCCTGGACAAAGTCAGCGCTTGTGGCCTTGGCATTTGAGTCCCCAAACCATTCCTGTCTACTCCTTCCTATGCCTCTTGCTTCTTTGTGTGTTTTTCAAAGTTTATTTTTATTTATTTTAAAAGAGAAATAGAGAGCAAGCAGGGGAGGGGCTGAGAGAGATGGAGACAGAATCCTAAGCAGGCTCTGTGCTATCCAGAGCCTGATGTGGGGCTCAGGCTCACGAACCGTGAGATCATGACCTGAGCCCAAGTCGAGAGTCGGACACTGAGCTGCCTGAGCCCCCCAGGAGCCCCCTCCCACCTCTGAGCCTTTATCCAGGCGGTGCCCTCGGGCAGGAGTCTCCCAGCCCCCACTCTCCGCGTTGCTAGCTCCTGCTTGTCCCCTCCTTGGGTGACATCCGCGGTGACTGGGGCAGCACCTGGTGGCTTGTGAGCTCCCCCAAGGCATTAGGCCTCGCGGTGCCTCATCCGTCTACTGTGCCCCATCCGTCTACTGTGCCTTGGTTAAAGGCGTGTGAGGGGCCTGGACCAGAGTGCGACCTTGGACAGGGACAAACAGGAGGGGAGAAGATGAGGAAAGGGCGGGGGCGGGCGCTCCTCTTACCCGCCATTGACCCCCACAAACTGCAGGCTTCTCTGGGGGTTTGGGGGGTCTGCGGACTCCTCTCTGCGCTTCATGATGGACCGCACGCCTGCCGGGGGCTCGCCTGGGGGGACAGGTGGTGCCCTTAATGGATCTCACGAAGCCAGACCCCATGCCTTGGGTCCTCTAGTGCCCCGGTCCCAACGAGGCCGCCCTCACTCACCTGTGCCCCCCGCCTCTGCGGCCTCGCATGAGGCCGCCTGCCCGGTGGGCTCCGTGTTAGCAGCCTCACAGGCGGGCACTCCACCTGCCTTCTTCTCAGGCTGTGCCGGGGAGGTGGCCGCCAACTCTGGGTGTGACGAAGATGATTCTGCAGGAGCCTGTGGGAGACCTGGGGGGCAGAGGCAGGAAAAGAGGCGTCAGGAAACTGAGGCACAGAGGGCTGCCTGAGGCCACCCAGGGAATGAGCGGTAGAATCTGACTGCCTCTGGCAGCTGGTCAGGGACACAAAAAAGGTGTCACTCTGCAATCCTGGCTTGTGACACCCTCCACCCTCCACCACCACACTGAGGGTTGTCTGGAAACAGGGTTTGATCACAGCCAAGAGTCGCGGTCATGGTAGGAACGCCAATCTCCCAGGAACAAGCTCTGTGACCTCAGGTAAGTCACTTAACCTCTCTGTGCCTCGGGGGAATGACATTTCCTCCATCGTGGCATTGCTGTGCAGACTGAAGACCGTAATGCAGGGGGTGAGGGTAGGGAAGGGGTTTAGAACAAGCCTAAATATCAACAGTGCTCAAGGATCATTTGTTAATTCAAGAGAATTGCAACGACTATTTTGGTAAGATTTATTGTTATTATTAAGGTTAAAGAAGTTTTAATGTTCATTTATCGTTGAGAGACAGAGTGTTAGTGGGGGAGGGGCAGAGACAGGGAGACACAGAATCCCAAGCAGGTTCCAGGCTCTGAACTGTCAGTATTCGGGGTTCAAACCCACAAACCATGAGATCATGATCTGAGCTGAAGTCAAGTAAGTGCTTAACGGACTGAGCCACCCAGCCGCCTCTTATGTTTTTTATTTATTATTTATTTTTTAGAAAGAGCGAGAGAGTGCGAGCAGAAGAGGGACAGAGAGAGAGGGAGAATCTCAAGTAGGCTCTGCATGGTCAGCAAAGAACCCCATGTGGGGCTTGAACTCACGAAACTAAGATCATGACCTAAGCTGAAACCAAGAGTCAGACGCTTAACTGACAGGGCCACCCAGGCACCCCAAGATTTGTTACCTATTTAAAAAAATTTTTTTAATGTTTATTTTTGAAGAAAGCGGCAGAGGGGCAGAGAGAGGGAGACACAGAATCCAAAACAGGCTCCAGGTTCTGAGCTGTCAGCACAGAGCCCAATGCGGGGATTGAACCCACAAACTGTGAGATCATGACCTGAGTAGAAGTCAGACGCTCAACCGACTGAGCCACCCAGGCGCCCCAATTTATTACTATTTTAACAAAAGCAAGGTTGTGTCTATGGATATCACAGCTCCCTTCTTCTGAACTTTAAGCAGGGAACAAACACTTTAACGGTCAGGAAAAAGAAACAATAAGGATTATTAGAAAATAAAAATTAAAACCCCATCCAGGCAGATTTTTTTTTTTAATTTTTTTTAATGTTTTATTTATTTCTAGGCGCAAGAGAGAGACAGCGTGAGCAGGGAAGGGTCAGAGAGAGAGGGAGACACAGACTCTGAAACAGGCTCCAGGCCCTGAGCTGGCAGTCAGCACAGAGCCCGACGCGGGGCTCGAACCCACGAACCGAGAGATCATGACCTAAGCAAAAGTCAGACGCTTAACCGACTAAGCCACACAGGTACCCCCAGGCAGATTTTCAATTTGGGAAGATGAAAATATTCTGGAAATGAGTGGTAGGCATGGTTATACACCAATGTGAGTGTGCTCAGTGCTGCTGACAGTGTATTTATTTATTTATTTAAATGTGTATTTATTTATTTTGAGAGGGAGGGAGACAGGGAGAGCACGAGCGAGCACGGGAGGGGCAGAGAAAGAATCCCAAGCAGCCAATCTTATGACCATGAGATCGTGACCTGAACCAAAATCAAGAGTCTGACCCTTAACTGACTGAGCCACCCAGGTGCCCTGGAACGGGACACTTTAAAATGGGTAAGACGGTAAGTTTTATATTACGCACATGTTTTAACAATTTAAATTTTTTTATGTTTATTTTTGAGAGCGAGAGAGAGCATGAGCAGAGGAGGGGCAGAGATTGGGAAACACAGAATTGGAAGCAGGCTCCAGGCTCTAAGCTGTCAGCACAGAGCCCCATGCAGAGCTTGAACCCATGAACTGTGAGATCACGACCTGAGCTGAAGTCCAAAGCTTAACCGACTGAGCCACCGAGGTGCCCCTATGTTATCACAATTTTAAAAAACCACCCAGGTTGGCCAGAGGACAAAGGTGGCTCTGTGGGCCGTCAGTCCCAAGGGTGCCCACTGCCCATCTGGGAGTGGGGGTGGCAGAGAAGTCCAGGCCTAGATCACCAGCCTAGAGCCAAGTAGGAATAAATGTGCCACCTTTGGCGTGTGTAGGTGGCTCAGTTGAGTGCCCGACTCCTGATTTCTACTTAGGTCATGATCCAAAGGTCGTGGGATCAAGCCCTGAATTGAGCTCCTCGCTGAGCATGAGGCCTGCTTGGGGTTCGCTCATGCTCGCTCGCTCTCTCTCTCCCTCCCCCCTTCCCTTCCTCCCCTTCTCCTTTTTTTTTTTAAATTTTTTTTTAATGTTTTATTTATTTCTAGGAGAGAGAGAGAGACAGCGTGAGCAGGGGAGGGTCAGAGAGAGAGGGAGTCACAGACTGAAACAGGCTCCAGGCTCTGAGCTGGCAGTCAGCACAGAGCCCGACGCGGGGCCCGAACCCACGAACTGCGAGATCATGACCTAAGCGAAAGTCGGACGCTTAACCAACTAAGCCACCCCGGCGCCCCCCCTTCTCCTTTTCTGTCTTTTGTCTCTCTCCCTCTGTCTCCTCCCCAGCATGTGCGTGAGCTCTCTCTCTCTCCATCAAATAGAAAAAATAATTTAAAAAAATTAAATTACATTAAATTTTTTTAAAAAGTGCCACCGCAAGCATCCCCATCTCGCAACCAGCTCAGGTCCCCCCAGGCCAGTTGTGGCTTTCGTGTCACCACTTCCCCCGGGACTTCTTTCTACCACTGGCCATGGGCTCTGATTCCTTCTTTCCCTTCCACAGCTAAAACTTTTTGGACAGTAACTACTTCCTCAAGTCCCCGGCGCTGGTGCTCCGCTGGAGTTCAGAACAGAGAGTAAATAGTCCCCACAAGCAACACGAAGACCCGATGACACACTCAGCCACAAATGTGTCTGACCGCACCACCAAGTCCAGGGTGTGGCTGGGGGCCTGAACGCCTGCGGGAACCAAAGACCACTCCTGGGTTTTCATGTGAATCTCCTGATTTCTTTTTTTAAACTCTGTCACCAAATTCACACCTAACACACAAACAAAACCACTAAGCACACAGCTGGGCCAATCTGAATGCCTCAGGACCAATCTGAACAGGTCTGTGAGGAGGGGCCAGTTCACAAGGTCAAGGTCAGCCCCAAGCTCCTCATTTAAATACCTGGGAGGGGTCAAAGACCAGGTGAAACAACATTCTACTCAGTGAAATGAACCAGCCACCAGAGCGCAAATACTGTATGATTCCACTTATGTGAGGTCCTTAGAGGAGTCACGTTCGCAGAGACAGGAAGTAGATGGGGGGGGGGGGCAGAAGCTGGGGGGAGTTAGTGGTTCAGGGGGACAGAGTCTCAGATGGAAAAATTCTGGAGACGGATTGGGGGGTGCTGCGTGAAGGTGGGAATGTACCTAATGCCACTGTACTGGACGCTCAAATATGGGTAAGACAGTAAGTTTCATGTTAAATGCATTTAACCACAATTTTTCTTTTAAAGCGGGGGGGGGGGGGGAGGTAAGGAAAACAGAAACAGAGTGGCATCATAGCCCATTTTGCCCCAAGGGAAAAGCAGGCCCTGCTTCAAAAGTTTGCTGGGCTCCTTCTCGCTTGAGGAGTTCAAAGTCAGACACTGCGATGCTAAAACAGCAATAACAGTAATAAAACTGGCCCAGGGGCACCTGGGGGGCTCAGTCGGTTAAGCATCCGACTTCTCTCTCTCTCTCTCTCTCAGAAATAAATAAAACATTAAAAAAAATTTTTTTTTAAAAGGAGAAAGATTCCTTTAAAAACTCCTCAAAGCACAAACTACATGTGAAAAATACAAAATGATCTCATTTACATACAGAATCAGGAAAAAACAACAACTAGATGCGGAGAACAGACTGGTGGTTTCCAGGGGCAGGGGTGAGGAAGGGGCAGGGGTGAGGAAGTGCATACAAATTTCCAGTTATGAGACAGATAAACCCTGGGGATGTCATGTCCAACACGGGGACTGTAGCTAAGAATACCTTATTGTACGTTTGAAAGTTGGTAAGAGAGTAGATCTTGAAAGTTCTCATCACAAGAAAAAGTCTTTAACTCTGAGCTGACAGATGTTAACTAGACACCATTTTGCAATATGCACAAATATCAAATTGTTCTTTGCATACTTGGAGACAATGCTCCATGCCAATCATAT
The DNA here is from genome assembly GCF_003009895.1 of Hyaena hyaena. Lineage (NCBI taxonomy): Eukaryota > Metazoa > Chordata > Mammalia > Carnivora > Hyaenidae > Hyaena > Hyaena hyaena. Next base: position 1,329,773 of record NW_024081017.1, read on the forward strand.
CTCAACAGAACATGAAAAATATTAAAAATTAATAAAAGAAGGAGCGCCTGGGTGGCTCAGTCGGTTAAGGTGGCTCAGTCGGTTAAGCGTCTGACTTTGGCTCAGGTCACAATCTCACGATTCGTGAGTTCGAGCCCCGCGTCGGGCTCTGTGCTGACAGCTCGGAGCCTGGAGGCTGCTTCGGATTCTGTGTCTGCCCCTCTCCTGCTCATGCTCTGTCTCTCTCTCTCCCTCTCAAAAACAAAAGAAACATTAAAACATTTTTAAAAATTAACAAAAGAAAAGAAAAATATGATGGGTTTAATCCGACATGAAGATTTCTATCAGATTAAAAAAAAAAAAATCAAAGACAAATTTAAATGACAGAAAAGTACATACTGTGGGAAGAAATTCATTGCCACAAATGACCAAAGGGTCGAACAAGAATCAATAAACTTCTTCTAGGAGGGACCAGACAATAAACATTCTCAGTTCCCTGGGTTCTCAATGGCAAAAGCAGCCAGGGGACAGTATGCAAATGAATGGGTGTGGCTGTGTTCTGATACATTTGAATTAAATAGAATTTTGCTGGTCACAAAATGTCACTTTTTAAAAATTTTTTTAACGTTTATTTATTTTTGAGAGACAGAGAGACAGAGTGTGAGCAGGGGAGGTGCAGAGAGAGAAGGAGACACAGAATCAGAAGGAGACTCCAGGCTCCGAGCTGTCAGCACAGAGCCCGACACGGGGCTTGAAGTCACGAACTGCGAGATCATGACCTGGGCCGAAGTCGGATGCTTAACTGACTGAGCCCCCCAGGCGCCCCAAAATGTCACTCTTCTTTTCATATTGTTCAGCTATTTAAAAACACAAAAACTTGGGGCGCCTGGGGGGCTCAGTCGGTTAAGCATCGACTTTTGATTTCGGCTCAGGTCATGATTTCTGGGTTCATGAGTTCGAGTTCCTCACAGGGAGGGGGGAGCCTGCCTGGGGTTCTCTCCCGTTCCTCCCTCTCTGCCCCTCCCCCACTGTGTGCATGCAGGCACAAGCATGTGCTCTCTCTCAAAATAAAAAAATAAACATTAAAAATAAATAAATAACAAAACATAAAACAACATAAAAGCCATTCTCAGCTTGTGGGCCTATAAAAACAGGCAGCGGGCTGGATTTGGCCCAAAGGCCATAGTTTGTCAACCCCTATTCTGGAATATGCCAGGACCTTCTCAAAACTGCCCAAGGAAAAGTGGACAAAGGCTACAAAAAAGTGACTCACAGAGCAATCTTATATTAAACATGTATGGTGATGTCCAACCTCACCAAAAACCAAGGAAATGCACATTAAAACAAGGAAATCCCACTCTGCACCAGCACCGATGGGCCAAAATTAGAGAAAATTCCATGTTGGTGGGCATGTGGGGAAATGGCTCCTCAGATCCAAGCGTGGCTGGTGAGAACGTGGACAGGGAGAGCTTTTCCAGAAAGGATCAGACAAACGTCGGAGTGAAGTTGTGAATTCCCTGTGATCCAGCAACCTCAGGTGCCCACCGCGGGGGTATGGGGTAAGAAGAATGTCGCCTGCACCTCGGGCAGATGACTATGCAGTCATTACAAGTGACAAACCAGGTTTATAAACATCGGGTGGTGGGGGGAGAGTTCAAAAATAGTGTACAGACAGAAAAAAAAAAAAAGAAAGAAAGAAACAGTGAGATTGTTTCTTCTGAAATCACAATACCATTTTAGGAAATTAAACATGCCCAGAGCATATTTTTCAAGGACACTGAAATGTCTAAATAAGCTTCTGGAAAGTGGCTTGCAAGGAATGATACTAAATGGGCTGGTGTGTGTGTGTGTGTGTGTGTGTGTGTGTGTGTGTCAGAGAGCAGGGGTTGGCGAACTACAGACTGTGGGCACGATTTTTGCATTTTTAAATGGTTGGAAAAACAAAGAAGAATGCTATTCGGGACATGTGAAAATTACATGAAATTGAATATCCTACGGCCATGCTTGTTCCTTTATATATTGTCCATGCTCACAAGGTTACAAAGGCAGAACTGAGGCACTAAGCTCATCAAAATGTATATGTTAAATATGCAACATTTTTTTTGTAAGGCTTAAAAAAAAAAAGAAAAAGAACTAAGTGGAATTGAATCATTGCAACAAAGATCAAGCCCACAGAGCCTAAACTATTTGTCGACCCTCAGCACTGAGGGTGGAAGGGGAATGTGGAGAAAACATCAAGTAACACAAGGGAGCTGGGGTGCACAGACCAGCTGACATCGGAGATGGTCGCTGCGAGAGGAAGAGTTACATTGACTCAGTTTGGATCTTCTTAAGGCCACAGGACATTTAAAAAATTTTAAATCGTTCACCCGCCCAGTGTGGGAAGGGAGTGAGGCCACAGGGGAAAAAAGCAATTTGGCACCGACATCATGGTCCTCAAAAATGCTCTTCTGGAAACCTGTCCTGAGAAAACAGAAGACGCAAGGGATTTCCGCCAAAGGACGTCGTCGTGGCATTAATGACAGTAGAGACTGATGTGGCTGTTAAATAAATACTGCATCCCAGGACTTTTGTTTTTGTTTGTTTATTTTTGAGAGAGAGAGAGAGACAGAGTGCCAGCAGGGAGGGGCAGTGAGAGAGGGAGACACAGAATCCGAAGCAGGCTCCAGGCTCTGAGCTGTCAGCACAGAGCTGATGCAGGGCTCGAACTCCCGAACGGCAACATCATGACCTGAGCTGAAGTTGGACACTTAACTGACTGAGCCACCCCGGTGCCCCAGCCCAGGAATTTTTTAATGACAGGAAGAATGCCCCAGGATAATGTTAAATCAAAGAAACCCAGGGCGGAGTTTAAACCCTGGCTTCCTGAACAGTGGGCAACCACCCTGTGCCTCAGTTTCCCCATCTGTAAAATGGGGGTTAAAAACGTCACCCACCTCATACGGGTGTGCTGGAGCTATAAATGAATTAAAATATGAAGAGTGTCAAAAAGCACCCTGGCCCATAGGAAGGCTACCCTAAAAACTCTTAAAAATAAAATAATGCAGGGCATCTGGGTGGCTCAGTCGGTTGAGCGTCCAACTTTGGCTCAGGTCATGATCTCCTGGTTTGTGGGTTTGAGCCCTGTGTCAGGCTCTGCACAGATCCTGCTTGGGATTCTCTCTCCGCCTTCTCTCTGCCTCTCCCCTGCTCTCTCTTTCAAAAATAAAACATAAAATAATGCAAGACAACAAATTCTATCAGCTCCCTGTTGTCAGACTTAAAAAAAAAATGCATATTATTGTCTGCATTAAAAAATTCGGAAGGAAAGAATCAGAAGGGCTGACAACAGCTGGGCCTGGGCGGTGGTGGGTTTACGGGGGTTTTGTTTCGTGTTCCAGATTTTTCTGTACTTTCCAAACTTTCCACAAAGAATATGAACTGCTGTCATAGGGAGAGGTTTCCAAGAGCAAAGGAAATTTCACGGCCTCAGAGACCCCACGGATACGCCTGCCCGCCCCTTCTCTTCCCGGATCTCTCTGGAAGGTGGGGGGATGGGCCTTTGTGAGGTGTTGGGGCCTCTGCCGGCCACACCCACTCTTGCCAGCCTGAGGGGAAGCCAGCTTCTCACCCTCCCCTCCCTTGCCCCCCAGTGAGGGAATTCTACATGGCAGAGAACCTGGGCTCCTCCCTGCCTCCTCCCCCAGGGAGTCCTCCCGGACCTACCCATCAAGTTGGCGACCTAAACATGTGGTCCAAACACTTGTCAAGTCCTGTACTATCTAATTGCATTTTTCATATTGCTCCTCCCCAGTGGGTCTACAGGACCCACCTCTGAGGCTCAGGCACCTTGCATCTCCTCATCCCTATTTTTTTTTTTTTTTTAATGTTTTACTTATTTCTAGGAGAGAGAGAGACAGCGTGAGCAGGGGAGGGTCAGAGAGAGAGGGAGTCACAGACTGAAACAGGCTCCAGGCTCTGAGCTGGCAGTCAGCACAGAGCCCGACGTGGGGCTCGAACCCACGAACCGCGAGATCATGACCTAAGCGAAAGTCGGACGCCTAACCGACTAAGCCACCCAGGCGCCCCTCCTCATCCCTATTCTAGCTCATTAGGTATCTTGATGTTCTCAAGCCCCTTCCTCGCCTCAGGACCTTAGCCCCTGCTGGGAACACTGTTCTTCCACCCCGGTGCCACTGGCTGCTCCTTCTCTTTCCCATCTTGGTTCAAACAGCCCACAGCTAACCCTTGAGCACCTACTACGTGCCTGCTGCCACACAGAACACTTGATAGGAACTCACACATATGAACCTCACAGTGATCTGGTGACACTGGGTTGTCAGGACCCCTGATTTGCAAATGAGGCACAGGTCTAATAACTTGCTCAAGGGCACAGAGTTAGGGAGCAGGGAAATTGGAACCGGAACAGAGATCACCACCCCATGTAACTACTGCCTATCCCAGGCCCGTTTTATTTGCTTCTGACACGTGTGCCCTGAATTGGTATCTCTTCACTTTTTTTTTTTTTTTTAAATCACGGGGCTTCACTCATTTATTGGGGGGGCTCTGTCTGGTTCACTGACGCAAGCCCGATGCCTGGAAGAGTCTGGCACAAAGCAAGCGTTCAATAAAAGTCTGCTACGTGAGAAGACGTTGCAATGAACCAGCACACTCCAGTTCTGCCCAGGCAAAGCAGAGACGGGGCTGGCCGCAGCAAGCAGGAGTTAAGTGAGACATGAGGAAGGACTTTTGGGGGCAGCCGCCTGCACAGAGTGGGAACATCACTATGCCTGCGCGTCATGCAGGCTCGAAGCCCCACGGCTGCCCCCACGGCTGCCCAAGGTAGCACGTCTGGAATGGAGGTCGCCTCTTGGAAATCCTAAGGCTGAGCTGGGCGGGGCCCTTGGCCGGGGGCCAGAGTCCAAGGGCTGGGCGTTTGTGATGGACACAGAACAGAGAAGTGGTGTCCGGGACTGGCCAGGAACAACATGCAAAAGCAAGAAAACACAGCTGGGTCCCCACCCTGCAGCTTGCGCCCTCGGGTCCCTCTGTGGGGCTCTGACACTTGAGACTGGCTTGGGGACCTGAGCCGCACCTCTGAGCCCCTGCTGTAGCTTCAGCCTGACCTTGGTTTAGATCCTGGCTCGGCCACTTCCTGGCCTTGTGATACCGGGCAAGTACAGCTTTTTCCCAAGCCTCAGTTTCCCCAGCTAGGAACAGAATTGGCCCGAAAATTATCAACAGAAACAGCGACAGGCATTGATGGAGCGAGCGCTCACTGCGCGTGTCAATTCGCGGGATTGGGGTAGGGGGCTGGCGTTAGGTCACTTTACAGATGAGGAAGCTGAGGCCCACAGAGGTGAAGCCCCTCACCTGGGGCTACATCGAGAGGTAGAATTTGAATCCAGGTTGCTGGACTATGAAAGTCCACATTCCACGAGTAAAACCCTTACCATAGCACCTGGCATTAGGCTGGTGCTTGATAAAGAACAGCTGTTGCGATTATGAATCATTCCGGCAGCTTCTGCCAGAAGCCTAAGGGTGGCAGCGAAGGGACAGCTGCCATCTTGCACATCCCACATCCCCATTCCTGGCATGTGGACTCAGCACTTTCTCCAGGGGACATCCCTTTTGCTTCCTCAGGGGCCACAGGACTTGGGTGGGGCTCCTCTCCCCCCAGGGTAATGCAGGGCCAGGCAGTGAAGGACACAGTGATTGGCACGTGACTGCCCCCAGCCCATGGGAGACACCCCTGGGATTTGTTTCTTAGCACTATTCAGACTGAGACGTTGCCCTTCTATGGAGATGAAAGAACAGATGCCTAGAGTGGCGGGCCACCTTCATTTAGCTATGAGAGAAGACCCCAAAGTGCCCAGAAGAAGAGAGTTAGAGATTCTTGCTGATATATCTGAGCGCCTAGATCCAGCTATGCCTGAAGCTGTCCCTAAGTGACACGAACAATACATTTCCTTTCCATTGCTTAAACGGGTCTGAAATTGGCTTCTGCCATTTGCTGAATAAATTGGGAGGGTTTTTTGCCCCGCAAACCAATAGCCTTAGGGACCCTCCCTCAAGTACCTTCTGTGGTCTGGACACTTACAATGTAGTAGACATGGAAACACACACTTAACAGACACCCAATTTCTCCGCATGGTTCCTACAGCACAGAGTGAGCAGCCCAACTGTCCCCCTTTTCCAGATGCAGAGACAGAGGCTCTGAGAGCCGAGCGGTCGGTCTGATGGGGTCGGGGTTGGACCCTGGCCTTCACAGGAACAAAGAGGCCCTCTCCGCGCCCCCCTCTCCCCAACAATGGCTCACCTGCTGTCCCATCGCAGCTTCGCTCCGTGATGCTGATCTTCTTCACCAGGTGAACGTTGCCGGGGGCCCCAGAGGACGTAGGGAACAGGGTCTCTACGACCTCACGGCTACAGAACACAGCGGGGGGGCTCTCGACCCCTCCCGCCGCTGCCAGGGACCGCAGCCCTGTTCCATAGGGCTCCAGGCTCTGGGCCCGCTGTGCAGGGGCCCCAGCGGCCGTGCTGGCTGCCACCTCCACCTCCCGCGGCCCCTCTACCACGCGGACAGTGTCCACTCGGATCGGGCTGTCTGGCGGTGGCCGGGCCTGGGGCTGGGGCTCAGCGTGCCGGGCCTGAGCTGCCTGCAGCTCCTGCAGCGCTTTCTTGAGCTGGGTCTCCAGCACGGTGACCTTCGCGGCAAGGGCCGCCTCCCCGTCAGGCACCCCCAAGTCCCGCTCCCGGACCCAGGTGCCCACGCTCCTGGTCTCGAGAGACCCGGGACCCTCGAAGGGCTCTGGGAGGTCCAGGCAGAGCTCGCTGCGGCCCCGGGCCCCCGCGGGATGGCCCAGAAACTTCTGGCTCTTGAGCTGTACCGTGAGCTGCCGTTTCTCCTCCTGCAGCACCGAGAGCTTCACCTGGAGCACGGGGATCAGCTTCACCTGCTCCTCCAGCTGCCGCAGCTTCCGCAGGGCACCCGCCATCTGCTCCCGCACGTGGGCCAGGTGCCCGGCGCTGGGAGGCACGGGTGTGGACAGTCCTGAGCTTCGTGGCGTCGGGGGTGGCAGCCCCACGCCCACCAGAGAGCTTGTGGAGCCTGCGGCGCTGGGGGTCAGGGAGCCCAGGCCCGCGGGCGTAGCAGCCTGGTCCTCCAGGCGGCGACGGGCATCCAGCAGCGTGCGCTCGACACGCGGGTTGAAGCCGGCGCGGGTCTCTAGGGCACCGTACTGCGGGTAGAAGCCGCGGCCGCAGTAGGAATAGGCCGAGTGGCGGCTGTCCCCGCTGGCATTGGAGCACAGAGACTCGGTGGATGTCCACCAGGAGCCAGGACCTCGGGGCAGTGAGCTGAGGCGGGGCCGGCGCTGCACGGCCACGCGCCGAAGCGTGTGGCCTTTCTCGATGTCATCCACATACTTGAGAAAGTCCAGGTCGAGGCGGTAGCCGTAGGGCGTCTCCACGGAGTACGGTGGGTCAGGCTCCCGGGCAGGGAAGGCGGGTGGGGAGGCTGGACCAGGGGTCCCTGGGGCACGAAGAAAGACCAGGGACTCTGAACACTGCTGTCCCCTCCTCAGGGTGAAGGCTTATGTCCCTGGGAGAGTCCAGGTTCATATGCCCTAGGCTCCTAAGGACAAGAGCCTACTGGGTGTTTAACTGCGACTCCGGTCTCCGGGCAGGCCCTGTCACTCCCTCCGAAACCTGCAGGGCAGGGCTGTGCCTATACCCTCCCCCCTTCCCCCCCTCCCCAGGACAGGGACCCATCTCCCTTCTTAGACCAGCCCCCCTCCTTTTAAAGTCTGTCCCCTCCCCATCAGACCCTCCAGGGTAGAGCCAAATGGTCCTTATTCCGGCCCTCAGGGCAGGGCTGTGTTTTTAACCCTTAACCATCCCCCTCCCCCACCCAAGGTTGGACGTGATCATCTCCTACACCCCAGGGCTGGGCCCTGTCTTCCCGAGACCTCTGACCTGGGAAGGGAGCTGGCACGTGCAGGACTTGGGCCATCCTCCGGTCTGCAGAAGCTCCTCAAGGGTCACTTGGGGTCTGTGACTCAGATCACCTGCAGCTTGGGCTGAGGCTTACCTGGGAGGAGGGGTATTGGAGCTTGGAGTCAAGAGGAGTCTGCAGGGGAAGGTGTGTGTATGGGGGGCCAGCCCTCCTCCACGGCTGTCCCCCTCCCAACACCCCCTCTTCCCCAAGTCCGGGACCCTCTCCTAGGAACACACCCGGCCTGGCTGTGGAAAGGGGTGGGGGGCCCCCGCGGCCTGGAACAAAGAAACCAAACCTCACAGCCCGCCTGCACATCTGTCCAGCCCCTGGACAGGCTCCAGCTGTTCCCACAGCCCCGCCTCCACAAGGCCCTGGGCCGGGGGCCCCCCGAGCCCGACAGGCCCCACCCTTCCTGCACCCCTCCTCTCAGCCCCAGCCAGAAGCTGACTACAGGGACAGACGGGCTGAGATGGGCCGGGGGTGGGGGCCAGCCTTCCTAAGTACAGGAGAGCCCCCTGCTAGGAGCCAAGGACACACTGACCCGGAACCAGGAGAGACGGAGCTGAGGGCAAGGGACCCCAAAGCAGAGCGGGGTCAGGCCAGCCAGGGTAGGGGGGTGGGGAAAGTTGGGGGGGGGCAGTGAGGAGCAAAGCCTTTCCTCTTTATGGAAACAATTTTCTCTAAAAATAAACAGTTTAGCTGCCGGGCTGCACGAGAACTTCCTGCCCCCCCAGGATGTGTCCGGCTCAGGGGCGCAGCAGGGATAGAGGGCCCGGGGGTGGCCAGGGAAGTCATGGGGGTGGAGGGGAGGAAGTAAGAGAGGGCGCCTGGAGGCTGCAGAAGGGAGGGACAATCAGAGCCTCTCACTAACTCCCCCTCAGCCCTGGAGGCCAGCCAGGGCCCTCTGGTCCCCCGCACTCAGCCTGAGCCTGGCCAGTCCTTTCTGCTGTCTGACCTCTAGCCACCCCGCTGCAGAGGCCCCAGCCCTGCCCACCACCAGGCAGGACCCTTTCCGGCCTGTGGGGCCAGGGCAGTGGGTACCTGGGAGGGTGGGCCAGGCGGGGCACTGGCCGGGCATGAAGGCGGGGCTGGGGCTCCGGGGCAGGCCAGGCTTGTCCTTGTCTTCCACCCTGCTCGTCTCTTGCTTAGTGTCTTGCTTAGTCTCTCCACGCTCCTCTGCGTCTCTCCACACGTTCTGTCTCTCTGTGCCTCGCTCCACTTCCCTCTCCCTCTTTCTCCACGTCTTTGTCCTTCAACGCCTGGAACACAGTCACCGATTGTATGAGATCTGGGATTCCACCTGCTTGGAGGCTCACCCCCTACACTCCGAGGAGGAGACCAAAACCTCTTCTTCTGGACACCTGAGACACTGGTGGCCAGAACCAGGACTGGATTAGCCTGTGGGGGCCCCTGGAGGCGAAAAGCGGTGGGGCAAATAATGGTAATAAGTGTAATAATCGCCCCCCCAGCTCATTTGATCACAAAACGTCCCCATCGGGCACACAGTTATTGATTGCTCTGTTCTGCAAATAGGGAATGGGGGGGAGGGAGCGGGCGGGATGTACAGTGACTTGCCCAGGGTCACTGGAAGGGGAAGTTGCTGGGTCTGGACTTGAACCTAAGCCTGGCAGATTCCCCACTGCCGGCCCCACCAGCCTCACCCCCAAAGCCACATCCCTCTGCGTCCGAGGGTCTCCGAGCCATCAGACCGCCCTCTACCTGCGCGGATGACCACAGGTCAATAAGCAGCTGGTGATGGGCAGTGTGGTGGGGGAGGGTGCCTGTGGCTGAAGCCCCCCTCCCTCTATGGAATCCCTGGGATATAGGGAAAGAGAAGCAGGAGAGGAGAGAGATGCAGAGAAGGGGAGGCGGGGCACTCCGAGAGGGGACAGGTAAGGGGGTGCGGGGTCCGGGGCGGGCCCGAACGTCCTGCGGAGTCTCCCTGAAGCCTCACTCCCGGCCAAACCCGGAAGTCTCTGGGGTCTTTCCAACCCAAAGACCCCGGCAGGGGTGACCCCGCCCCGTGCAGGGAGGGGGCGGGGCCTGCGGGGTCCCGGGCTAATGGCAAACAGCTGCCGCTCCCCACACCGGCCCAGCAGCCAGGCCGAGGCCCAGCCCGGCCGGACGCCCGGACGCCTTCCCGCCGTCTGGGGCCTGGCTCGGCTCCGCCACGGAGAAGGGCGAGGGGGGACAGAGTGGGGGTAAAGAGGTAGAGAGGAGGATCGAGATGGGGGAGACGGGCAGAGGGAAGACAGTGACGGGGGAGAGGGGCAGGACACCTGGAGGATGGGGCTGGGGAAGAGAAGCGGGGACGGGGGTCAAAGACGCGGAGGGGACAGAGACGCGGGGAAGGAGACACTCAGAGTCCGGAAAGTTTAGACCTAGATGGTGGAGGTGGACGCAGCGGCTCGTAGAGAACGGCGAGGTCGCGCCCCGGGGTTGGGGGTGGGTGCGGACCACGCTCGAACCCCGAACCGGACTCGAACCCCGACCCAGCCTCAGGTCCTACTCGCCTCGCGCGCTCCGGCCGCCGCCGTCCCAGCGTCCCGCCGCCCGTGCGTCCTCCGCGCGCCACCGCCCGGCCGCCCGGCCCTCGGCGGTAGCTCCGCCCCCGCCCTGCCCCCTCCGGGCCGGCCCCGCCCCCAGCCGCCTGGACCGCGGGGTGGGTGACGGGGCGGGGGGGGGGTGCGGCGCCGGGAAAACGCGACCGCACCTGGACCGCAGGTGTGTGGGTGCGCGCCCGAGCGGCCCGGTGTCGTCTCGCCGCTCCTCCCCTCTCCCCCAGAGCAGGGCCCACCCCGCCGCCGCAGCTGGGCGCCGCGGGGGGCGGGCGGGGGCGGGGCTGGCCGGGGCCCAGCTCCGGGAGGGCGCGGGCGGCGGCGGTGGCGGCGGGAGGTCACCCCTCCCCCAGCCGGCCCAGGGCTGGAAGCGGCCCAGCACAGGCCTGGTACAGGGTGGCGTGACCGCCGCGCGGTGGGGAGTGGGGCTGGGTCAGCGCGAGGCGGCACAGCCAGCGGCTAAGACGGGCCTGGCTTGGCAGCCTTTAACTAAAGGCTAAGCAGCCTTTCGCTGCTTGGTGCCTCAGTTTCCCCACCTGTAAAACAGGGTTAAAAACGCTTCCTACGTGACAATGGCATTGAGAACATTCACTAAGCAGAAGGTAGGGGCCTGATGGCGGCTCTCAGGCAAAAAGGCCCATAAATTGGGGCAGTGTCAAGAGTTTCATTCATGTTACTATTATTCCCCATGGGCACGTGGCACTGTTATCTGTGTGTTGACCCCTCTACTAGAATGTCAGCTCCACAAGGGCAGGGATTTGCCTCTGTTGTGACTGCTGTGTTCCAGGCACCCCGTGAGTTCTGAGTCTGTCAAAGATCAGGGCGTGTGGACAGACCGTGCTCACATGACCCAGCTCCCAGGATCCACAGCAAACAGACTGCTTATGAAAACCATTTTAAATTAGAAAAGGTAAGACGCATCAGTGCACGAAGATGGGAACGGAGGGCCCAGCCCCGTGTGCAGCAGGATCGCCCCACAGCCCAGTCAGTGCGCTGTGTGGGGAAAGGCACAGGCGGCGGGGGCCTGGGTGCGGGTTCTTCTGGGCGTGGCTTCGGGCCGCGCAGGCTCAGAGGTCCGCCTTCCGGAAACTTGCTCTGTTCAAGGAGTTCCTGGGGGAAGAATGAGGTGGGTCAACAGGGCCAGAGGGCTCCCGACTCCCTAGTGCTCATCAGCCTCTCCTCTCCTCTAAAATCAGAGTCTCTCTTGGAATTGTGCCCATTTTACAGACGTGGAAATGGAGGCTCAGAAAGGTGAAGTCACACGTCTGGGAAACGACGCGCCCAGGACCTAGAGCCTGCCCCGTGTGCATGCACGTCCACAGAGTTGCAGGTGTGTGCAAAGCGGTGAGCGTGCGCGTAGACGCGTGCGTGTGTTGACATGCCCATCTGTGGTCGGGGGCCGGGGTCAGGCACCTGAGGCCTGCGGCCGTAGGTGCCAGCGGCTGGGGCAGGCGCTGGGTGAGGAGGGGCTGCAGAGCCTCCCGCAGGCGACAGTAGTTCCGCTCCAGCTCGCGGTGGTACTCCTTCTGGTCTGGCCCTATCAGCGCCTTGTTCTTCCGCAGGGCGTCCTCACACCTGAGAGACAGGGCAGGGCGGCAGGTGCTCAGGAGCAAGCCAGCCTGGGGGTGGGGGGCGGTCCCTGGGTGGGGTCAGGAGCTACAGTGGAGTCTGATAGGTGGAGGGAACTTAGGGAGGCGGGGCTCCATGACAGACAATGATACACAGAGGCTGTATGGGGGTCAGGAAGGCAGAGCCGTGATGGGAGGGGGGACGGAGGGGGGAGGGGGGACGGAGGGGGGTGGGGGGACGGAGGGGGGCGGGGGGGGCAGGCCTACTTCTTGCAGAAGTCTTTGAAACAGAGCCGCAACTTGTTATGATGCCGAAACAGTTTGGGGTCTTCCGGGATCTCTGCCAAAAACACCTGGGCCACCTCCAGGGGACCCTGCAGGGGGGGCAGGGCTCGTGAGGGTGTCTGCACGGCCCCTGGGGCGCCTCAGGCAGCCTGCAGGCCCCACTGGCCAGTACCTGGTTCACAGTGGGCCCCACAGAGCCCTGCAGCACCATCTGCAGCATCTTGGCGTCGGGCGGGTCCTGCTCGGTGGCGAAGGCCAGCTCCCGTGTCTTCTTCTGCATGTCCTCGATGGCCACCTCCACGGGTGTCAGCACTGTCTGTGGGGAAGCGGATTGGCAGGCGCTGGCTGGGGCCTGAAGATGTCCTGCCCCAAGCTCGCCCAGGGCAGCCTGGACCCCTGCTGGTGGCGGGGGGGAGGGGCGTTCCGAGAGGCTGTGTAAGGAACAGCGTGTGGGGTCTTCTGCAGGCCTGCATGTGACAGGGTGGGGGCTCTGGTCTCAGCTGCCTGTGTCTGGCCCTGGGGACTGGTGTGGTGGTGGTCTGGCCTCAGGCTGCCTGGGGCTGGAAGTAGAGGTCGGAGTCTGAAGACTGGTGTTCCGCCGTGGGAGCTTAGGGTCCTCTCACCGCCTGGGCCTGGGGGTCCCCCGGGCTTCCCTTGACCTTGGATCTCCGCATCTCCCTTCCCCCTGGGGACCCACCCACCTCCTCCCGGTGGCACACGCGGATTCGGGTCTTGATGTAGGGGAAGGCGTGGTCTGTGCTGAGCACCGTCTTGCGCTTGTGCTGCTCTGGAAGGTCGCCGTGCGCGCGCCCGTCAGGCGTGAAGGGCGTGCAGAACAGGAAGGTGCGCAGCCCGTAGTTGCGGTCGAAGTAGGTCACGCGGTCCTTGAGCTCGTAGGTGTCGAAGTGCGGCTCCACGTAAGTGATCTGGATGTAAGCCTGGGGCGCGGGGCTCCGGAATGAGGCTCCCAGAGCCCCAGTACACGCCCTGGGGGCTTGCCTTCCTCCTTGCAGGGCCCAGCCCTGGGATCTCCCAAGGAAAAGGATTTGGGGTCCCCAAGGGAGAGCAGCTCTGAAGTCGGCCAGAGAAATAGGGTTTGAGGGTCCCCGGGAAATAGTACTTTGAGTCTCCCTGAACACGGGAGACCCTAGGATGGTCAGGAGCCCTCACCTTCTGTGGGTCAAGCTTGGTCTTGTCCACGGGGTTCGAATCTTTGACAATCTCGACCACGTCCTCCCCAAACCTCTCCGTGTAGAACTCCTGGGGACACGGGGCTGACTCGGGGCCACAGAGGGGCAGCCCCCACTCCGCCCCAGGGCAGCCCCATGCCCATCTACCCCCTACCGCTGGGACGTGCCTCCAGCCGGTGTGAAATCTCAGCCAGCTTCGTGATGGATGGCTCCTTATACACAAACTCCTGCTCATCCAGGTCGCCGAATCGCGCCCCATAGAAACCCACGCGGAAGTAGGTCCCGAACACACGCTGCATCTGTAAGAAGGGGAGCTGTGGCCTGGGAGGCCCCTCTGGAGGTTCCCTTGCCCCACGTGCAGAAGAGGTGGGCATGGGCAGGGGGACCCCAAGAACATGAAGTCACAGGCACAGTTGGGGGGGGGACCCTGAGAATCCTGGGGCATGGTCCCAGATGACCACCAGCAGCCCACACCCTCACTCTTTCCCCCCAGCCTTTATCTCCTGCCTCCCCCAAATCTTTGTTCTCATGTGACACAAGCCCCTAGTTTCTGATTATCCCTCTCGCCCAAGCATTTTTTCCGAGTCTGGATCTCAATATGAAATTAGGATTAGGGCTCTGTTGCTAGGGCTCTGTTGAGCACAGCTGTGTCCTCAATGCCTACAGGGCTGGGTATACAGCAGGTGCTCAATAAATGCTTGAGTGGCTAAGGGAATGCATAGCTCTCTGGGACAGAGGCTCTGGCTTCCTTGTTCCAGGGCGCCCTCCCACCACCAGATATACTACCCTCCACCAGAAAGAAAGGGGGTAACTCCGTGTTCACTCACCAAGGCCGATCCGAGCAGGGTGGGGTGGGCACAGGGTAATGGTAGGGAAGGGAGAGACAAAGTCATGGGAGAGGTCAGAGGCAAGAGGCCCCAAGCTCCAGGGTCCCAGTTTATGCTGCCCCATGAGTACCATTCTTTGGGCAGACACCAGAGATCTGGGGAGGGAAGGGACATGCCCGGCCCCCACCCAGCCCTCCCATCTTGGCTCTGGGATCCTGCCTTCTTTGGCCAGAAAATTCTCCCCAAACTAAGAGATGCCTAAAAATAGACCCAAGTGGGGGAGAGGCGGGAGAAGGGGAGCACTAAATGGCAACGGGGAGCAGAGATCCTGGGGAAGGCTGGGGAGACAGACAGAGACCTGGAGAGACTGAGAGAAGGGTGTTGATCAAGACAGGAAGAGACAGAGAGACAGGGAAAGGGACCAAGAGACAGAGACAAAGAGAAATACAGAGACAGACAAGGAGGGAGTCAGAGGCCCCCCCTTAACAGGCAGTGACCAAGCTGGCCCTGCCCGAGGGAGGGGTGTCTCTGGAGAGGTCCCAGCTGGGTGAGTCACAGGCTGCCCTCGGGATCTAGGGCGGGGGGGGGGACTTGGGGGACGGAAAGGGGGAGCGGGGGGGGGGGAGGGGGGAAGAAGTGGAGGGTGCGTCATCGCCCAACCAAGCACCAGTCCCTGCGGCCAGGCGGCCATGTTCCTCCAGCGCCCCCTGGTGGTCCCTGACCACTGCTGACCAGCCTGTATGGGGGGCCCCAGAGGCAGGCAGCCACTGGGCTGACTCACCTCCCAGCCAGAGCTCTGTGGGGAGAGAGAAGGGTCAGAGTTAGCTGAGCTGCGGTGGGGGTGGGAGCTGGGGCCAAGGGCAGGGTCTGGGAGGGCTTCTTGACCCACCTGGTGCATGATCTTGGTGAAGGCCTCCTGCAGTTTGCCATGCACAGCAGCCAGCTTCTTGTAGTCTCGGTGGGCTTCCAGGATGGGGATGAGGGTCTTGTAGACCTCGTTTACTGCCTCATAGAGCCCGCCCTAGGGGGTGGGGACACATCAGGATTCCCAGCACCCTCCCTGGTTTTCTCTCCTGCCCGGAAAAGCCCCCCCTCTGTGCTACTGCCCATCCTCCAGGGCTCCATCTTTGATCACCTCCTCCTGGAAGGCCACCCTGACCACCCCACCCCAGGTGGGACACCAGTCTTTCCACCTGGCCCCCACAGACCCTTCCCTGTGCACTCTGCCATGCTTACTATGAGTGCTGTGTACATCTGCACTTTACCCATGTTCCTTCATTGGTGGGAGGAGCCGTTTTTTTGTTTTGTTTTGTTTTTCTTAAATTCCTCAAAGAGAAAACTAAAACTCAGAGACATGGCTCCCCAGGGCCAGGACCTGAACACCAGCCCTTCTGGCCTGCCCAAGACCTTCACACCCAACTACCTCTTGACACGTGGTCATGGCCACTCCTGAGTGCCCCTCCCCCAGAGCCTGGGCCAGCAAGAAGCTAGCGGGCACCCTGCGATGTTTCCTGCCCAACTGTGAGAGGTCTGGTTTATTCCCGGGGAGGCTTTTGTTTGAGCCTTTCACAAAATGATGAAAGCCCCACAGGGGGTCTGGCAGCACTGGAAAAAAAAAAATCTCACCGGAAAACCTAACTCTGAATCTGAGCTGGGCTCCAGACCTAATCACCGGTTCCCAGAAACGTGGGGGACAGGGGAACAGGTTAACATCGCCACTGGGACACGGCCGGCCCTGTAGAGGCCAGAAAACCCCCTGGAACAGGGGTGCCTGTGCGGTTCGGTGGGTTAAGCATCAGACATTCTCTCAGGGCAAGATCTCATGGTCCGTGGGTTCGAGCCCTGCATCGGGCTCTGTGCTGACAGCTCAGAGCCTGGAGCCTGCTTCAGATTCTATGTCTCTGTCTCTTTCTCTCTCTCTGCCCCTCCCTTGTTTGCAATCTCTTTCTCAAAAATAAGTAAACATTAGGGGCGCCTGGGTGGCTCGGTTGGGCGTCTGACTTCAGCTCAGGTCATGATCTCACAGTTTGTGGGTTCGAGCCCCACGTCGGGCACTGTGCTGACAGCTCAGAGCCTGGAGCCTGTTTCAGATTCTGTGTCTCCCTCTGACCCTCCCCTGCTCATGCTGTCTCTCTCTCTCTCTCAGAAATAAATAAAACATTAAAAATTAAAAAAAAAAAGTAAACATTAAAAAAAAAATTTAAAAAATACTCCAACAAAAACAAAGAACAAAACAAAAAAACTAGAGGCAAAGAGATGAAACGAGAGTAAATGCTGGGTGGTTGCTGGATTTGAGTGCTGGGTACGGGTGCGATGGTCCAATTGTCTTTTGGGTGTGCTTGAAATTTTCTGTAATAACACACATAACAGCGGCTGAATGTACTGAAGGCTCAGGACGCCCAGGCCTCATGTTAAGGGTCTTACAGGAAGAGTGGCAGGTAACACGAGCTTGTGAAGCGCCCGGTTGTCCCCTCTGCCCAGAGAGGGACCGGGCAGCAGCTTCGCCCTGAGTGTCCAGCAGCGGGGTCCCCCGCGGGCCTCACCATGGTGAAGTAGGCCGCCGCCTGCTCCAGCAGCCCGACCAGCCCCAGCTCCGTGAAGTGCTTCCCGGAACAGAAGCCCTCCTCGTCAGGCGACAGGATGTCGTCGGAGATGGCCGACTCCTCCAGCACATTGGACGAGATGTTCTGCGGTGGAGGCGGCGTCAGGCCCCGGCGCCGCCCGACGGTGCCACCGCCCCCCCTCCATCCCGCCACCTGTCCCCCGGGCAGCGCACCTGGAACGAGACGCAGCCCACGGGCAGGTAGCGGCTGTCCTCCAGGAGGGCCAGGTACTCGGCCACCAGGGCGGCCGCGTGCACCATGCACTGGGCGGCCTCCGCGTGGTTGCCCAGCTCCGCGTGCTTCCCCGCCATGTTCTGCAACCACGTGAGGCGCAGGTCGGGGGAGCCCTGGTAGCCGCGGGCGATCCTAGCATGCAGGGGGGAGGCAGGGTAAGGAGATGGGGCGGGACTCGGCTTCTCCCCGCTGCCTGCCCCTCGCTTGTCTGCCCCGACTTTGCTTGTTACCCCAGCCATCTGCACCTCTCACCAGCCAAGCTCCTCGGCCGGACCCTCGTGAATGTGGGGCCTCCTCACCTACCGACCTGCTCATCTCTTTTCTCATGCGTCCTTCTTGAATCCCACTGACCAGACCATGTCCTCACCTGGGATCCGAAGCCACGCCCCCTGCTCCCCCATTCCCCTTACTTGTGCCCCATGTCACAGCCCTCCTGTCCGCCCCCCACCTTCCCGGTCTCCATCCCGTTTCCCGTCTCCCACTCCCCAGTTTCTTTTTTTTTAATTAAAAAAAATTTTTTTAATGTTTATTTTTGAGAGAGAGACAGAGAGTGAGCGGGGGAGGAGCAGAGAGAGAGAGGGAGACGCAGAATCTGAAGCAGGCTCCAGGCTCCGAGCTCTCAGCACAGAGCCCAACGCAGGGCCTGAACCCAGGGACTGTGAGATCATGACCCGAGCCAAAGTCAAATGCTTAACGGACTAAGCCACCCAGGTGGCTTATTTATTCATTTTTGAGAGACAGACAGAGACATAGTGCAAGCGGGGGAGGGGCAGAGAGAGAAGAAGACAAAGAATCCAAAGCAGGCTCCAGGCTCTGAGCTGTCAGCACAGAGCCCGACGTGGGGCTTAAACCCGCAAACCGCGATATCATGACCTGAGCCGAAGTTGGACACTTAACCGACTGAGCCGCCCAGGCACCCCACCCACTCCCCAATTTCTAACCAAACCCCTCCCCGCCAAATCACTGGTTCCCTGACCAGTCATCACCGGCTGCCCCCTCACTGTCTCTCCCAACTGCCACCTCACTTCTCCTTATTCTCATCTGTCGCCATCCAGTGCGTGTTCACCTGGCACCCTTTGTGGCATTCACGTACCTGCCCTCGCCTTACCTGCCCGCTCACCTGTCCCTGTTACCACCTATCCCCCATCAGCTGTCTATGCCTGAGAGTGGCCGAAGGCCCCGCCCGGCCCGCCTCACCTGTACATGAGATCAATGAGCATCTCCGGGTCCTCCTGATGCTCTTTCATCTTCACCGTGTCCGTCAGGATCATGTGCAGGTTGAACATCAGGTCCTGGACCTGCAGCCGGGGAGGGGCCAGGGGCCAGTGAGGGCGTGGAGAAATCACCGAGGCTGGTGGGGCCGGGGCGGGGGGGGGGGGGCACGCAGGCGGGGTGGAGGCACAGGCTGAGGAGGGCGTGGCGGGCCGGCGGGGTCACCTGCTCGGCGAAGGTGCTGTCCCGCAGCCCCACGTCCTCCTCAGCGTAGGTGAGGATGGTCTTGAGCGACCGTCTCAGGTGCTCTTCACTGAAACTCTGCGTCGTCCCCACCAGGGACGACAGCGACATGGTCACCTGCATCTTCACGCGGGCAAAGTTCTGCGGGGAGCCGGGGAGGGGGGATGGGGGGGAAGAGCACAGCCGTGAGGCCTCGGACCCGCACCCCCAAGGCCCGCGTGACCTGACCACATCACCCGTCTCCCCTCCTGCTCTGTGTCTACTGTGCTGACAACCCCCTGGCCGCCGCTCCCACTCACGTTGCCGATCTCGAAGTTCTGGCGCATGAGGAGGTAGAGCGAGGCGCTGGCGTGCGTGCGGATGGTGCTGACGCGGCTGCCGCAGTGCCGCAGGAGCCTCAGGCAGAGATCGGCGCACAGCTCCGTGTCCTCTTCAAACAGCAGCTCTGGGAACTGTCCCCCCCGCCCCAGGCAAGACAGACACTGGTTGGCCCCTCCCCGTCGTGGCACGGAAAGTCCCAGGGGCATCCGTGGCCAAGCACAGTGGGCTCTGGAATCAGACCTGGGGCGAAGCCCTTGCTGTGTGGCCCCGGGTGAGTGACTTTGCCACTCTGATCCTCAGTTCCGTCATCTGTAAGCTATGGCTAAGGAGCGTCTGTCTCACGGGGCTGCTGAGCGCATAGTAGGTGCTCAACGGGCGGCGGCTAGGACTCTGACGACCGTGACTGTCGAGCGGGGCTTACCTTGGACACCAGGGCTCGCTGTGTGGCCAGGCCATGCTGCAAGAAGAGGGCGCTCTGGGCACTGCCCAGACTGTACAGCACCACCTTGAGCACTGCGCCTAAGATGCTCTCCCGGGCCTCTGACAGCATGACCGTCTGAGGGGTCAGAAATGCGGCCGTTAGGGACTGAGCAGCTTGCAGCGTCGGGGAAAGAGGGCTTCTAGAGCCAGAGATCACGAGGCAGGGTGATGGGGTCAGAGGCCAGGGAGAGGCTGGCTCAAGCCCCACCTGCACGACGATCTCCAGTGTGTCCAGGACCACCAGGCTGGCCTCGGTCGCCAGGTTCCCGTCCACCAAGGCCTCGTGTTCCATTTCTTCCTTGGTCCTGGAGGGGACGGGACGGGGGTGCGCGCTGAGCTCCAGGGACACCAGTTTCCCCGGAAGCCGGTGTGACCCCAGCAAACTACTTCCTGCCCACACCCACTTGTCCACACGGTCCGAGGTCTGTCTCCAGTGTGTGACGCTCTTCCGCCAGCGGACGTTCTCCTGGGTCCCAAAGGGGCTCCTCTCTGTGCACGTTCGCAGACGTGCGGAAACAAAGACACGTGACCGTGAGGAGCCGCGCTTGGGCATTAAGTTACACACGTGGGATAAGCCGTGACGCACACGCGTGTGAAGGGCACACACAGTCAGCCGTGAAGGACACGTGAGGGCAGACAGGGAACACAGACCCCCGTGGGCCCGGGGATGACGCACGCGCGTGTTTCTGGGAAAACTGAGGCCCCTTCCTGGCGTCCCTCAGACAAAGGCTGGGAGCAGCTGGTGGGGACGTGCACCCGGGTTCGCTTCCCTCTCACCACGACTCCGTCGGACCATCTCCTGTCGGGCTCCGATGGTGCCCAAGATGGCTTCCTCCAGACGAGCCTTCATGTCCAGTGACTTCTTGAATGTGAGGCTGTTGATGCGCTCAAAGGCCTTTTTCCCCTGTGGGGACAGAGGATGGATTCAAAGGCCGACTCTGCCCTTTTCTGTGGGACCAGGGCTGCTTGGTCCCACTCAGTGGGTCCTTTCTGACCTCCAGGATCCTGTGCTTGGAGACACAGTTCCCCCCTTTCCTGAAAGTTCTTGGCACCTTCCAAAGTCTATTCACAAAGGCAATTCCCCTCTTTCTCTTTGGCTCAGCCCAGAAACAGTCCACCCCTTTATCCTCAAATCCGCAGGAAGCTGTGCATGACAGTCCACCCCTTCGCTCCCGCCTGCAACATCCCACTCAGGCTGCCTCATAGAGCCCGGCCCCAGCCCCACCCTCACTCCCATACCTTGTACTCAAAGGCAGCCAGACAAAGGTATAGCAAGTCCAAGAAACGACCCAGCTGAGGGAGGGCAAGGTCAGCAGCCCAGCGCTGCAGGAGGGCCGGCTCAGCATTCTTCAGGACCCACAGGACACACACCAGTAAGGTCCGGCTGGACTCGGCAGAGAGGGGACAGCCTGAGCGAGAAGCCTGGGGCCAAGCAGGGGAGAGGGTGTTCAGAAGGGACGGAGCTGATTTTCATTTCCTCCAAATTAAGATGAAGACCATCCCGTCAGTATATCATTACATAACTTCTGTGACCACGTTGGATTGTGTCTCTGGGGACCAGCGCCATACTCACTGCCACTGGGCCCTGGGAGATGCTAGCCCGGGAGCCAGGGGCCAGGGGGCCACCCGCGATGGCCATGGCCACTGAGGGGTTGATGGTGCCTCCGATGTCCCCTTCCCCATCCGTGTCCGAGTCAAGCATCGAGGCCAGTCTTGACCGTTGACCTGGGCCCTCTGGGGGGAGGGGCAGGAGGACAGAAGAAAGAGCCCTTGATAAGTACTCTCTCTGTCTCATAGTCTAGCTCAAAGTTCACCTCCTCAGGGAAGCCATCCTGATACCCTGCCCCCAGACCAGGCTGAGGTCTCCCGTCATCTATTCTCAGAGCTCACTTTTTGTGCTTGTACAACTGCTTAGTAAGATCCACAGAGGCCTGAACCCCCTCTGCTCTGGCTGCTCCTATATGCTTAACACGTAGAATATGGCCTGGCCCACAGACATAACAAACAAGGATGTTCACTACAAGGATGGTGACAATGATGGCAACAATGGCAGTAAGAAGAAGAATTAATAATAATAAATGCCGCCATTGTTATTACAGAATCAGTTGGCACTTAGAGTCCCTTATGTGCCAGATGCTATCGTGAAGTACTTTGAAAACATTAGCTCTTGGGGCGCTTGGTGGCTCAGTCAGTTAAGCGTCCGACTTCAGCTCAGGTCGTGATCTTGTGGCCCATGAGTTTGAGCCCTGCATCAGGCTCTGTGCTGACAGCTCAGAGCCTGGAGCCTGCTTCATATTCTGTGCCTCCCTTTCTCTCTGCCTCTCCCCCGCTCATGCTTGCGCTGTCTCTCAAAAATAAATGTTAAAAAAAAAATTAGCTTTTAATCTTCAAAACAACCCTACAGCATAAATACTCTTATCATCCCCACTTTATGGATGAGGAAACAGGCACAGAGAGATTATGTCACCTGCCTGGGGTCACGCAGCAGGTAAATTAGGTCTTAACCTAAATAGTCTGGTTCCAAACTCTATGATCTTCAGAGAGTAGCCCTCATATCCCCCTCAAAAAAAGTTTTATCAGACAGGAGCTGCCGATAAATACAGAACTGGTCTCACCCAGGAGAGTCTTAGAACATCAACTGAGCTTAATTAAAACTCCAGGCCAGCTTAATCTAGCTTGGTTCCCGACCAATGGAGGTGATCAGCCCATTACCCCATCTGTGTAAGAGAGGGGGAGAGGAGCCCCTCACTGGGAAAAGATGACATTGCCTCAATCACGATGCTTCGTTCCATACAATGCCCATAACACAATAGCAAATTACAAGACAAAGGAAGAGGCTGGGAAATATGATTGATAAGAAAGAAAACGACAACAGAAGGAGGCACACAAACTCCCAAATGTTAGCAAATGAAGACTTTAAACCATAAAGAGGCAGAAAAGACAGACAAACGTGGCTACAAAGCTGAGAAACTTCAATAGAGAATTGAATTAAAAAAAAAATCGAATGGACATTTTACAGCCGAAAATGATAACATCTGAAAACTCAGAAGACTGGACGCAGCCAGAGGAGAGATCAGCAGTGAACCCGAATACAAGAGAGCAGAAAAGTCTGCCAACTGCAAACAGATTGGAAAACAGAACAGAGCACAGTGGACACATGTGATGCGATCAAAAGGTCGAACGTACGTGTAATTGGAGTCCCAGAAGGAGAGAGGCGAGAAAAGGAGGCAGGAAAAAAAAATTCAAGAGATAAAGACTGAGAATTTCCCCCAAATGGGAAGGGGGATCAACCCAGAAATCCCAAGTCTGTGCTTCTAACTGTAACGGTCCTCCAGTGAACGTGGAATAGCCTCCCGAGGCTCCCCACCTTCCTCTCCTCGTATTCTCTTTCTAGAATATCATGGTAGACTACTCCCATTTACAGTGGGGTGACTGTCCCAGTATGCTGCTGCCCAAAGCTCCACATACCCCTAGGAAGTGTCTGATGCCACCACTGTCCCCATTTAGCAGGCTCAGAGAGGCTGATGGCTTTCCTGGGGCCCCACAACAGCACCCTTCAACCCTGTCTCCTGACCCCTCCACCCGTGCGTTTATCCCTAACCCTGCGCCCCCGCCTTTCCTGACCTGAGCTCGTGTGATCATCCAGCCCCGGGGTCGGGTAACCCCATCCTGCCCCGGCCCACTGACCAGCAAAATCATGCAGCCGTGGCAGCGTGTCCCGTGCCAGTGACAGCAGCGGTAGGTACAGCTCGGCCACACGGGCCTTCACGGTAGCCTCAGTGTAGCGGGGATCAGCGTCATGGCCACAGAGCAGGCTGTGGACGGCGCTGATGGCCTTCTTGTGCAACAGGGATGCCCTGTTGGCGAGGGAGGAGCTCAGGATGGAGTGGGCGTGGCCCCTGGACCCTTCCACCAGCCCTGGGGCCAGAGGGGGCCCGTGCTCACCCCTCGGCCTCAGGGTCCAGGGCCAGTGCCAGCTCCGTCAGCAGGAGTCCAGCCAGAAAGTGCTGCTGCCGGAATGGCCCACTCAGCTCGAACATGCTGGTCACCTTCGGGTCGGGGGCCTGGCTGGAGAAGGTGGAGCTCTGCAGAGGGAAGGAGGAGGAGAAAGCGGGGACGGCAGGAAGGAGGCCAGGGATCAAGGGTCAGAGGCGAGCGCCTAGAGTTACCCACATGTGAGGTGACTTGCAGTCGGAGGGCTGGGAAACACCACATGGAACCCCGGCTGGGAATTAGGATTCAGGGGTGAGAAAGGAGAGGCTGGTCCTCTGGGGGGAATTGCCGAGAATGAGGGGTCGGAGGTGAAGGGTCGGAGGCAAGGGGTCAGACTCCCCGGGCAGCGGCCCACTGTGAAGCGGACGTCGGAGGGACCCACAGGGGATGGGTTCAGGCAAGGGGTCACAGGTCAAGGGGAGGAGCCAGAAGAGAGGCCAGCGCACCTGGGAGGTAGTGGAGGATACGGAGGGCGAGGGTGAGGCTGGGGGCGACAAGGGGCAGCAGGGCAGGTTGAGGGTCACGTAGTGCTCATGGCTGCACAGGATGCGGGTGAAGTCCATGCGCAGGGTCAGCAGCAACGCTGGGTTGGGGGCCGACTGCAGTCGCGTGGCCACCTGCAGGGAGAGGGTGGGGCGTGACCTTTCCATTGCTCTGCCCACCCCCCACCCCCCGTGGTGTCCCCACTGGGCCCACCCCCTACCTGCTTGTAGTGGGCTCGGACTAGGCTGAAGACGAAGCCGCGGTCCACCAGGGACAGCAGATCGCTGAGGAAGAAGGCCAGGCTGGCGTTGAGGCGCTCGGCCAGCTCCGCGTCCTGGGGGCATAGGGTGTGTCAGCCCGCGCCCGCTGTCCCACTGAGCCTCAGGCTCCGCACTGGGCCTGGCTCTCGCTGAGGCCACCAGGGACCTCCAGGACCCGCCTCACTGCCCCACAGCCTTGGGGCTTCTTGGCACGTTTCTGGGCTCCAGATACGCCCGGGCTCCTGGTTGTCCTTCTCTGGCTGTCCCTTCCCTCCGAGCCCCACGGTTATGTGTCTACACGCCTCGGGGCTCTGTTCAGAGCACTGTTTTCAGAACGCCTGGGTGGCTCCGTTGGTTAAGCGTCTGACTCTTGATGTCAGCTCAGGTCCTGATCTCACAGTTTGTGAGTTCAACCCCCCACGTCGATTCTCTCTACCCCCTTCTCTCCCTCAAAAGTAAATAAACTTTAAAAAATAAGATAGAAAAGGGGCACCTAGGTGGCTCAGTCAGCTAAACTTCTGACTTCGGCTCAGGTCACAATCTCAAAGTCTGTGGGTTCGAGCCCCGCGTCGGGCTCTGTGCTGATGGCTCAGAGCCTGGATCCTGCTTCAGATTCTGTGTCTCCTCCTCTCTCTGCCCCTCCCTGGCTCATGCCCTGTCTCTCAAAAATGAATAAATGTTAAAAAAAAATAATAAACTATATAAAATAAAGTCATCTTAAAGAAAGAGGGGCGCCTGGGTGGCTCCGTCACTTAAGCGGCCGACTCTCGATCTCCGTTCAGGTCATGATCCCACAGTTGTCATGGGTTTGAGCCACACATCACAGGGTGAAGCCTGCGTGGGATCCCATCTCCCTCTCTCTGCCCCTCCACACCCCCCACTCTCAAAAATATATAAATGTTAAAAAAAATTTTTTGTTTTAAAGAACGCTGTTATTTTTCCTTTCAGTCGATTTCAATGACACCATATCGATGCCAGAAACTGGCTGCTCCGTCCCCCCACATCCTCTCCCGTCTCAGAGTATTGGAGTCCTCCAGAGTTCAAGGCTGGGTAAAGACTACATTTCCCAGCCTCCCTTGTAGCTGGGAATGACCATGTGACCACATCCTGGCCAAAGGGGTTTGGGAAGCAGTTCTGTTCCTCCTGTTCCCACTCCCAGTCACGCCTCATGTGGCAGGCGCAGCGCTGAAACACAACGGCCAGCCACGCCCACCCTGCGCAACCCCCTGCAAGCCACCCCTGCTCAGAAATCAGCTTTGGTCACATGGAAACTGCTCGTGATGATGTCTGGGCAAATTAACTTCTGCTCCAACTGATACACTCCCAGCAATCACAAGCATCCAGGGAGCATCTACTACGTGCCAAGTCCTGTGACCCAGACAGACATGGTCCTTGCTGGTTGTCCGACTCACAGTCTTGGGGGGGTTTGGCAGGTAGACAATAAAGAAAAAACTTGGAGATACTCCCGTGTGTTTTCAAGGAAATGTAACAGGGTGCTGTTTTGAGAGAAAGCCCCAAAGACCAGAAAAAGCCAAGAGGAGAAAGGCATCCTGAGCCCAGGGCATAGTAAGTGCAAAGGCCCTGTGGCAGGATGTGTGCCTGGCAGATGTGAGGCACAGCCAAGAAAGCTACTATAGATTTGAGGCCTGGCTAATGCTTGTTCTGCCCTCACGTGCTCATGGGCCACTCCATGGCTTCACAAGGTAGCCTCAGTGGCCCTCAGTTCCCTGAAACCCAGAGAAACAAAACACGAAACCTGCCTTATCTCTGAGTCCACAGGTGGGCAGAAACTGTATCTTCCTTGTCTGCTGAGCCTGACACAGTCAGTGCTTGAGAAAACGTCAAGGGAAGCCATGAAGCCACTGGGGCCCATCGCAGATGCCTCACCAGCAGCTGTGACAATGCTGCGTCTCGGGGTACTTCTTCCTGCAGCCCTTTCCGAGGGATGTTTCCTCACAACCTGAGTCAGCCCCTGGGAGCATCAGCCCCTGGGAAGGCTCCAGTGGAACAAAGTCGAGAACTTTGAGACCGGCCCAGAGGTCGCGGGAGATTGCACAAGGGCTGGCTTGGGTTCGGCCAGCATTTCAAAAATCTGGAAAGTTCCTTTTCAAATCCAGAAGTCCCATCTCTCCTCAAAAATCAGGCGTCCTGGCCACAGCTAATGGGTACGTGCCCTCTAGTCCACCATAAGCCTCACTCTCCCCAGGTGGTGAGGGCGTGGGCTCTGGAGATGGCGGCTTGGGTTCAAATCCCCATTCTGCCCTTTCTCAGTTGTGTGGTATCGGGTCGTGACCCAGTCATTCTCTGCCTCAGTTTCCCCATCAGTAAAATGGAGAGATAGCGATAATACTTCTTGGGGGTGGCTGGGAGAATTTAATATGATCCATCTAACGTGTTTAAGATACATGGTAAGCACTGGGGCGCCTGGGGGGCTCAGTCGGTTAAGCATCTGACTTGGGCTCAAGTCATGATCTCACGGTTCTTTGGTTCGAGCCCCATGTCGGGCTCTGTGCTGACAGCTCGGAGCCTGGAGCCTGCTTCAGATGCTGTGTCTCTCTCTCTCTCTCTCTCTGCCCCTCCCTCTCTCACGCTGTCTCTCTCTCTCTCAAAAATAAACACTAAAAAAATTTTTAATAAAAGATACACAGTAAACAATAAATGCCCAATATTACTACATTATCATTGTTATTATTGCCCGCCTAACTCCTGTGAACACTGGAATTAGTGATCCAGGACCTGGACAATCATCAAGGTCTGAGAACACCAATGTCCATTTATTGAGCACTTACTGTATCCCAGCCCTATGGTAAGGGCTAATGGATCTGTTCTATCGTCTCCCCACCCTCATCAATTCCCCATTCCCAGCGCTGTTCACTCTACTCCAGCCACACTTACCTCCTAACTGCTCCTCTAACAGCCCAGGCATGGTCCGGCCTCAGGGCCCTTGCACTTGCCGTTTCTACCGCCTGGAAGGCCCCTTTCCCCTGACATGGCATAGAGCGCTCCTTCCCCTCCTTCAAGTCTCCTCGAAATGTCAGCTCCATGACCACATGAATTTGAGTGTGTTTTGTGCACTGCTGTGTCTCTAGCACCCAGCACGGGGCTGTACAGTTAGTGTGCACAAATAGATGCTGAGTAAACAGACTGATCTGGCAAACGGGTTCATGGTTCCCCGCCCAGCCAGCTCGGTGTCCTCTCTCAGACTCCTCCCACTGAGGCCCTTTCCATCATACCTTGTACACCCGGGTGATGACTTCCAGGCCCACAGAGCCCACGAGGGCTGCGATGTCGTCCAGGAAGCGCCCAGGGAAGCGAAGCTTCCGGGGCATGTCCAGCCGCTGGCCCAGAAGCAGGTGCAGCGCCATGCTTTTCACCTTGGGGCAGTGCGAGAGTGAGCAGGGGCTTGAGGGACTGGGGGGCTCACTAGAAGGGGGTAGGGCTCGGGGGACTGTGAGTGGTGCTTTCGCAGCAAGGCAGGGGGGGTAGAGGTGGGCGTAAGGGGTCCTGGGCGGGGCTTGAGCCGCAGTGGGCGGGGCTTGAGTGGGTCCCAGGCAGGGCTGGGGAGGCTGAGGGAGCAGGGAGGGGCTGAAGCTGGTCTCCTGGGGTGAAGCATGTGGGCGGGCCAGAAGGTAAGACCTGGGGAGTGGGGCTTGAGGGAGCCCACCTGGGTGGGGCTGGATGGCCCACCAGGCGCCTTCGGAAGAGTTTGGGGGCAGAGTCTCAATTCTGATCACAAGCAGGGGTCTCTCAGTGCTCTACAGTCTCACAGGGAAGGTGGGGGGGGAGTCTTCTCTCTGCCCAAGGGGCTTCAGGGGGCCTCTCTCCAGGAAGAGATCCCCTTGAGTGTCTCTGATCTCTCTGCATTGGGGGGGGGGGGAGTCTCTGGGACCGTCTCCCAGGGGTCGTAGGGGCAATCTCAGGGAGCTTCTCTCCCCGAGGAGAGGGCGGCCCCTGGTGTCCATCGGCGGGAGGGGGGGCGTCTCACCATGAGCTGGAAGAAGAACCAGGCGTGCTGTAGGACGGCCTCTCGCACGGCGCTGCCGCTGACCACCCACTGCAGGGCCAGCTCCTCGTGGAGCAGCTGGGGGCAGGGGCAAGGGTCACAGAGAGCTGAGGGGCCCGGGGGGGGGGCGTGACGGGGGGGGGGATGCAGCCGGAGGGCTTGGGGTTAGCGAAGCCAGAGACTGCGCGGGAGGGCAGGGAGCAGAAGGCGTGAGCACAGGCCGGTTCCCGGGGCCTTCTAGACCCTGCTGGGCTTCGGGGCAGACAGGAGCCCTGGGGCCAGCGCTGTCCCCTCCCCCCCACTACCTTCTGCACAGTGGGTCTCGGCTGGCCGGCTGGTGGGGCCAAGGAGAAGCCCTCGAGGTAGAAAGAAGTTCGGCTAGAGCTGCAGTCGATGGCCTAGGATGGGATGGGGTGAAGAGGATGGGATGGCCGGGGGGCGAGGGACGGGGGACGGTGGGCGGGATGGACGGGGACAGCGAGTCCGTGTGGACGGGCCGAGGGGGCGCACGGATGGGAGAGCGGAGGTAATACCGATGATGGTGGGTGATGGACGGGAAGAGACGCATAATGAAGACAGAGAAGGGCGCGCCCAGCAGGGACGAAGGCGGCGGAGGAATGGGGTGTGGGTGCACACGGGGAAGAGGGAGGGTGCGGTCATTGGAGGGCGGGTGAGGATGGGAGGGAATCGGGGAGGTGGGGGTGGATAGAGAAGGGCACCGCGGTGCAGGAGAGGGTGTAGACGGGGGAGTGGAGTATAGACATGGGGTCAAAGCGAGGACAGAGGAGGCGGAAGAGGAAAAGAGACAGGACAGAGATGAGAGAAGGTGCTGGCTGGTGCAGCGAGAGCAGCCGAGAGCCCTGGCTTCCAGGCCTGGCCCTGTTCGAGCCTTGCTTGCAGCCTTGCGTGGCCTCAGTGCCCCCATCTGTGAAACGGGGATGGGGACCCATGCTCCACTGTCCCCTCCTCCTTCGCTGGTCAGGAGGGGAGGCTGCTGGCAATGAGATGGAGCCGGCCTCACCCCTGGAGCCTGCACAGGCCTCGGCGCTCGAGCGACCCCCCCACTCCCACAGTCCCAGCAAGGCCCTGGCTCCTCAGAACACACGAAATGGGCCACCCCCTGCTAAGGCCAGCCTCAGTGTCACCTCCTGCCTGGAGGGCGCACCCTCCTACCACCTGTCCCCTCCTAGATGGTCTCCAAGGCCCAGGTGACGCCCCAGAGAACTGAGGGCACTGGGGGAGGCCCTGTTAAAGACGCTGGGGGGTCTGGCAGGGCCCATGAACCCAGATTTCCAGCAGTCCCAGGAGACGACTGTCCACAAGGTCCCCTGCTGACAGCGGCCCCCCGCCTGCTTTCAGTGCAGGTTGCCTGGGTGATGGGCACGGAGCTGGAACCAGGTCTGGGGTCAAGTGTGCAGGAAGCTGTCCCTGTGTGGCCCCCTCTCAGTGCCCAGGGGGCTCTGGTGGATTGGTCCCAACGTCTGCATGTGCCTCTTCCTCCACCGGGAACACCCCCCCTTCACTGACTGGCTCTGTCTCACCCTTCAGGTCCCGGCAAAAATGTCACCTCCCTGGAGAGGTCCCCCCCTCACCCCCAACCATAAAGAGGAAGCCGGTGGCTCTGTTTCTGTTCGTTTCTTTTTACATTTTCACCCCTGACTTAGAGACTCATGTTTGTGTTCAATCGATGTCTGTCTCCAAGGCCCAGGGGCCAGGCTGGCCCAGGAAGATCCTGCCTGTGCTGCCCCAACTATTCCCAGGCTCAAAACCACTGAGCTCAGCACACTCCCTGGGGTCTTTACCACATGTGCGTCTGCAAACTCAGAGCCTCAGGGACAGAGCAGGCCTGTACTGAGGACCCAGGTCTGCCTGGAGGCACAGCCCCTCCCCACACCAGATCCCAGGGAGGGGACAGGATGGGAGAGCCCAGAGGGTCAGCCCCAGCCCTCTGGCATCATCCAGGCTGCCACACCAAGGGGACAGTGGAGCCTCCTGAACAGAGTGGATTAAGGACAGAAACAGGCCATGCAAGGCAGTGAGGTTATAGTGGCTTGATTTGCATATCATTTGCATGCTATCTGCATACCACCCTTTCCCTTCTGTCTCTGCCCGAGGCTGTAGTCGGTATGGCAGCAAACGTCTGGTTCAGATACAGATAACCTTGACGCCCACAACACTGACTCTACAGCCCCTAAGCAAAGGCAGGAGGGGTCTGCCGCCTCTTTTGGGCAGCCCCCCTGGGTTAGTGGGCCACAGCCAGGAAGGTGGGAGGAGCTCATGCTGAGATGGGGTCACACACGTGCAGGGGCAGATGGGGAGGGCACCTGTCTGGGGTCGGCCCCGCAATAAGGGGGTGCCCGTCGCAGCACAGCCTTGCTGCCTCCTGGAGCATAAGCAGAATTCACCCAGGAGTGTGAGCGGTCGATACCCTGGAGATACATGGGTAGGTGGTGGAATCGACGGGCAGAAGGTCGAGAGAGCAGCATGAAACACCAAGCGCGAACACTGCCCCGGACCATACACGCAACCCCGGAAGATGTGTGTGCACGTCCGTGTGTGGGGGCCACGCGCATACGCTCCCTGTGCACATACGTGCGTGCAGTGTGCATATATGCACTCCCCGTGCCCATGCGTGCGTGGGGTACGTGAGTATACGCGCTGGCATATACACACACGCGGGGTTCGCGCACATACGCACCTGCTCCCCTAAGCACACGCTGCTTTTCTCAGCCAGGCCAACCTCCAGCTGCCCAGCCTCGGGTCACCCTCAGGTCACCCTCGGGGCCCAGGGCAAAGCCTGAGTCACAGCTCCAGACTCAAGTGTTCGTCCAGGCTGTGGCCTGGTGTTTTCCATCCTCTGTCAAAACTGAGACCCCTCGCCCGCCCACCTTGCAGCCGTGGCCTCTGAGGCTAGAGATCCCGGGGTCCCCGCACCCTACCTTGCTGGCCAGGATGCGGGAGACCTCGTCGTCCACAGAGCCAGGGGCCACGGCCAGGTCGGGGTTGCTGCTGCTGATGCTCTTAGAGCGAGCCAGGTAGAGGCTCGCGGGGCGGCCAGGGCCACGGGCCAGCGTGGCGGGCTGTACCGCCATGGGAGGGGCCCCTGAGGATGGAGGGAATGTGGTCAGCCCCCTGCCCCTGATGCCCGGAGGACCCTGTGCCCCTCCCCAATCAGCTTGTCCTCGGTGGCATCGCTTTCTTTCTCTGAGCCTCTAGGATCCTCCCCTGTAAAACGGGGATGAGAATGGCTGCTGCCTCGTAGTGATTTAAAGGAGACTGAAAAACCCTGAGAACAGCGCCTGCGCGTAGTAAGTGCCCAGAGGGGCTCGTGGTTATTACTAATTACTTCACAAACAGAAAAGAACCCAACTTTACTGAGTGCTGTGCTGGGCACACTGTATGGATCACTGTATCATTTAATACTACCGGCAGCCCCATGATGGGGTTACCCTTATTATCTTTGTTTTACAAATAGAAAACAGCCCTGGAGAAGTGAAGTCACTTGCCCAAGATCACAGGGTTTATAGGAGGCAGAGCTGGGATTCAAACTCGGGCAGCCTATCTGAGTCTCTGCTTTGAGCAACTGAAGGTGCTTGTTGACTGGCTGAATGACCCACCACTGGTCAAGCAATAGAGACCACGACCCTGGGGGTATGGGGAAGAGTGAACAAAAACTCTCGTCTTTTGCAAGTTGCCCAAACCTGCCAAGGCCTGCACAGCCCCTGGGCCTTTGCACATGCTGTTCCCTCTGGGACTGGGATGCTCTCCTCCTGGATGTCTCCTGCTCCCACCCCCCCAGGGCCTCCCACCAGCACTCACCACTTGGGAGGCTGGGCTCAGTGCCCGGCAGGCGGAAGGCATAGTGGACATAGGCGGCCAGCAGCGGGCAGTGGCCACGGGCATCCTGGGCAGCCTCTAGGCTCCGGTGCACAAGGCTGACCACGTGGGCCATTGCTTCGAAGGCCCCACGCCCTAGGTTCACTGCCGGGCAGAGCACAGGTCAAGTTCCAGAGCCCTGGGCCTCCCGCCTCCCAGAAGGAACCTCTCACCTCCCACCTTTCCAAGGGGTTGTGAGGCCATCAAAGGGTCACAGCGGACCTGCTCTGAGCCCGGTGGGTTGGGAGCCATTTTTCAGAGAGGAACACTGAGGCCAGAAAGGAAAGTGAGCTATAGGGGGTCACCCAGTACCAGGGGACCAAGGGGCCCTTTTCCAGATGGGGAAACTGAGGGCTGAGGCTGCGGCCGCTCACCGATCTGGCCGCCGATGATCGGAGGCCGCACAACCAGACGCACGAGCTTGTCTAGCACGTGGTGGGAGAAGGCAACAAGCGGCTCGGGGCTGGCGAGGCGCAGCGCGGCGAGGCTGGCCCGCAGCTCCTGCTCCACCGTCCCCTCGCTCAGCACCGTGTCCTTGAGGCGGAACGGGAAGGCCCCCTCCTCCAGGACATGCACCAGCGTGAAGAACTTGTCCAGGTGAGGGTCCTGGGGGTGGGAGGGCCCGGGATGAGCAGGGAGGGGCCGGGGCTCCATGCTGGGGAAGGGCCTGGGGGTGGCGGGGGTGGGGGCGCTCCTCGGGCCGGAAACCAAGGCTGGGGATCAATGGACTGACTATGAAGGAGGAAAGGGATGAGCACTGGCTCGAGGGAGGAGAGAAGAAGGGTGACGGCAGAAGCAGGACGGGACAAACGTGGGGAAGAGAGACCCCGTGAAGGGCCAAGGCCCCAGCTGGGATGGTCACCAGCATGGCTGAGTCAGCAGCTTCCTGGGGAGCCTGGCCTAGTTGACCGAAGTCACGTCCATCCGTGGCCCGAGGCCAGGCCTCCCTGGTCAGCGGCAGCTGTTGCTCAACCCCAGGGCCGGGCTCCTGGGTCCCCCCCAACCCCTACCTGGGGGTGCACAGAGGACACAGCAGTGAGCTCCACGCTGAACACGCCCTTGTGACCGTCCACCCAGCGCATGCCCGGCAGCGCCACCTGCAGGAGGAACGCGCCAGGTGGGGACCGGCCCGCCCTCCCACACTGAGCGCACTGAGCAGCCTTTGCAACACTGTGGCTGGAGCACTGCCCCACCTGGGGGAGCGGCTGGGCCCCCTGCCCAGCCCAGGGGGGTGCAGATGGGAGGGGGCACTGTAGGGGTTCCCTGGGGAGGCTGCAAGCCCAGGACACTAACGGAGGAACAGAGAAAGGAGGCCCGGGGGGAATGTTATCGAAGGGAATGAATCGGGAAAAGGGCACTCGAGAGGACTTAAGGCCCGCAGAGCATTAATGACGGCTCAAGGGTACGTGGGAAGGTGACAGCATTAATGGGGTGATGGGCCCTGGGAGCACTACTGGGGCGATCGTGGTCAAGAGGGGACGCAGGATTGCTAAAGGGGAACCAGGCCAGAAAGGCAATGGGGAACAGTGAGTGCAAAGGCCAGGGGGTGGGGGGCGGTGAGAGGCAAGTGGGGGACAGAGAGGGACACATGGAGCAGTAATGGGGGTGACGAGGGGCCCTGGAGGTTGTAACAGAGGACAACAAGTGTCCCCAGGGGCCTGATGGGAAGGAAGGCAGGGCACGAGACGGGAGGGGAGCCCAGGAGTGTCATCGGGGGACAAGGCTCGGGGCGGTGGGGCAGGGACCAGGGCACGTACGTCTGGAGTGAGCACGGAGTAGCTGGGCGGGAGCTGGTCCACGGACACGGGGAGGCAGAAGGGGCCGGTCCTCAGGCGGCCGTGCTGCAGCAGCGGGATCCACTGGGGGGAGGCCGGGGGTCAGCTCCGGGGCCGCGCAGGGGCGAGCAGGGTGGGGGCGCGGGGGTGAGGGCGGCCGGGAAATTCACCGTAAAGCCCACAGGCGTCTCCAGGGCCGTGCCCGGCCGGGGCTGGCAGCTGACATGGTAGAAGGTGAACAGCAGGTGGTGGTTCTCGGTCACGCAGGCCGGAAGGCGCAGCTTGAACTCCTCGTAGAACTCTGGGGACCTGGCAGGGGGGTTCCGCTGGGGACTGCGAGCCCCTCGCCCTGCCCACCCCTCCCGGGCGTGCGATCCCCGTGCCGCCTGGCCCCCCGCCTCCAGTTCCCTCATTAGCTCTCCCGGAAGTGGCTTCCCCCCTCCTCTGCCCCATCCCTCCTCGGCCCCCATCCCTCCTCTGCCCTGCCCCCCGCCCCCGCGTACTTGTTGTGGTAGACCACCGGCGTGAAGGCCTCCCGGGTGAATTCGCTGCAGCTGGACTTGCCAAAGATGACCTGGGGGAGGGTGTACATGAGGGGCCCACCGGGGACGTCCTGCCCACGATGCCCCGCCATCCTCCCCCAGGCCCGGCCACTGACCGGCAGGGCCTGGCCGGGGTCCTCGCCCGCCATATACTGCACGCGCACGGTGAGGTTGCGCACGGAGCCCTGGCGGCTGCTGAAGTTGAGGCTGTGCGGGTACACGTACAGCAGGTTCCTGTGGGGACAGGGGGGCATCAGGGGGACAGGAGATGCTGGGCTGCTGGCACAAGCCCAGCCGGGGACCCGGGGGGACAGCGGCCATGCAGCTGGGGCACCAGGCGGGAGATGCGACTGGCAGAGCATGGGGGACAGACGGACACCCTCAGAGCACAGATGGGGGGACAGTGCAGATGGCGAGAACACAGAGGGACTTCGGGGGCACTATGAGGCATGGGGAGGGGCCAAGCAGGGACAGCTGGGTGCTCAGGCTCAGAGTTCCAAAAAGTGGCCCAGGTGGCCACCTGGGCGACCCGGCCCTCCCTGGGCTCAGAGGCCTGACCGCCCTTCCCCCGGGAGAAGCCACTGGGGTTATGAGGCTTGTCTCTCAGGTGGAGAAACAGGCCAGAATCAGAAGTGGGGCTGGGCTAACAGCAGAGTTCTGCCTCTCTCTCCCCCAGGGAAAACTCTGTGCGAGCCCCACCCTCCCTCTGGGCCTCTGATTCCCTGTCTGTATAATGGGGGCCCTGAGCCTCCCAGCTTAAATACCAGCAGTGATAAAACCGTGACAGTGACAATGATCGTGCCAGACGTTAACGTGGAGCCTGCCGCATGCCCAGCTCTGTTCCAAGCGCTCAGTGTGAAACAACACATTTACTTCTCTAAGCAGCCGAAGAGCTGGGGATGAACGTCACTCCCATTTACAGGCAGGAAAAAGAGGCGCGTGCCCACATTCAACCAGGGAGCAAAATGGCACTTAGCATTGGTCCGGGGCACACGTGGGTCCTGGAGCCAGGCTGTGTGGCCTTGGGAGAGTCTCCACCACCTGTACCCTACGCTCCCCCCCCACCCCCAGCTTTCAACCAGGCCAACCCAGACCCCAGCACCACAGGCCCACGGGCGGGGAGTGAGGAGCCAGCTACCATAATGGCAGCTGAAAACCCGTCTGGGCAAACCATCAGCGATCTGCTGCTGCTGTCCTATCACTGGACATTGTCATCCCTTCCACAGGCGGAGAAACTGAGGCTCAGAGCCACAGTTCCCCCAGCAGGGCCCGGGCTGGTGCTCTCCCGGTGCCCGCAGCCCACACCTGGCCCCAAGCCCCAGCCGGCGTGATCTCAGCGTGGCCTAGCCAGACGTTCGCCTGATGCAATGGTCACACCACCGCCAGCCCCTTGCGCAACACGGGGCGCACAGCTGGCCGGTTAACGATTGACCGCGGGTTAAGGGGCTGTCAGGGCATAAAAGGTGGTGGCGGTGGCGCCGTGGCCACACCCTCAGAGCCTCAGCCATGCCCATGCTCGCGCTGTTCCTCCTCTGCGTCCTGGCAACCGGGCTCCGACCCACCTCTGCAGCCCCCGTGGGGAGCCTGGAGCCAGCGCAACATGAGGAGCTGACCCTACTCTTCCACGGGACCCTGCAGCTGGGTCAGGCCCTCAACAGCGTATACAGGGCCACAGAGGCACGGCTGACAAAGGCTGGGCACAGCGTGGGCCTCTATGGCCACGCACTGGGGCTTCTGGGGCAGGAGGTCAGCCGGGGCCGGGATGCAGCCCAGGAGCTCCGCACAAGCCTACTGGAGATGCAGGTGGGCACTGCACGTGGGGCACTGCGGGGTGGATAGGAGTGTGCGGCAGACTTGTCTAAAGTAACCGACGGTCTGGGTTTGCCCAAGAGTCCAAGAGCCTTTGCTCAAGGCCCCGCTGGAATACAGGGACCCCTTCCTTAAAATGAGGCAAATCCCAGGCAAACGAAGATAAGCTGGTCATTCTACGAACATCCCCTATTTATTGATCAGGTGGAAGAAGACGCCCTAAAGCTTCAAGCAGAGGCCACAGCGCAGGCTCTAGGGGAGGCGGCCCGGGGACAGCAGGCGCTCTGGGAGAGCATGCAGCGGCTAGAAGTCCAGCTGAGGGGAGCCTGGCTGAGTCATGCCCAACAAGAATTTGAGGCCTTAAAGGTAAGAGGCTCCCAGCCCCGGTGGAGTTGAGGCTGATTTCCCAGGCAGAACTTGCTTCTGAACCTTGAGTCCCCGGGTCATCCCCAGGTCTGTCTCCCACTGCCACCGCCTCCAACCTATCTGACCTTGGGCCAAACTCCTGCCCCCTCCCATGCCTCCGTTTCCCCATTTGCAAACAAGCATGACGGCTGATGTTTCAAAGCGGAGCCAGGGACTCCGTACAGATAAAAGACTCAGCAGTGGGTACGAAGTTACTCAACGACTGTGTACGATTGGAGTTACTGGGTTCTATTTCTGCAGCGCCCAGGAACTACCCAGCCCTGCCCTTGAATAATCCGTAGTATATTCTTAACGATCCCACGAAGCGAGTCCTATCTCATCCCCCTTTAACAGACGGGGAAGTGGAGGTCAAAGAGTAGCAGTGAATGGTTACGTCCCACAGAGACAGCCGAGGGGCGGACAGTGCCAGGTGGGGTCAGGGGACGGGGGTGAGGCGGCCCCAGCTGAGGTTTCGGTCCTGACTGCACAGGCCCACGCTGACGAGCAGAGCCACGTCATGTGGGCCCTCACAGGCCACGTGCAGCGACAGCAGCAGGAGTTAGCAGCACAGCAGCACCGGCTGCGCCAGATCCAGGAGAGGTGAGCCTGGCGGGGGCGGGACGCCCAGGACAGCTCGAGAGCGGGGGCGCAGGGCAGCTGGGTGGGGGCCCCTGGGCCTCGGTTGAGCCGGATCGCCCTCCCAGACTCCACACGGCGGCGCTTCCAGCCTGAGCCTGCCTGGGTGCAACTGAGGACCAGTCACACACCGAGGGACCCTTCCGTGCCCCGTGCGGACCATGCACAAGGAGCCGCCTGTCCGCCACAGTCAGCCAGGGGGCTTCTGGCCAGGGAGCAGAGACGGAACGGGCGGGGACACAGGCAGAGGACGCGGCCCCATCGTAGAGCCGTGGAGGCAGGACACGTGACCCGTTACGCGTACCCTCCCCCCATTAAAGCAGAGTAGTGGTATCTCATTCTGCGTGTCTGTGCATCTGGGAGAAAGGGTACCTTGCCTTGCAGGATGCAAGAGTCCCCCCCGCCCCCCGTTCAGGTGCCCAGCTGGGCCCTGGAGGCCGTACCTGTAGCTGGTGTGTGGGGCATAGACCTCCCGGGCCGGGAACTCCAGGATCTCCTTGGTGGGCCGGCCCCTGGGGTCGGGGTAGGGCTTGACATGAAGCAGCTCCGGGGAGAGGCAGAAGTGTGGGTTCTCAGGGGCCGGAGAGATGTCGATCTTGAGTTGGGCTGGGGAGGGAGTGGGGGGTCTGCACCTGCCTGGGAGCCTCCCAGCCCCGCCCTGCCCCACCCCACCCTCACCAGGCTTCAGGATCAGAGCTCTGACTTCTCCATGATGCCCTCTAGTGGCTGTCCTTTAGGTGCAACGGCCATCGGTCACCCTCAATTGCTGTATCTTGCCCCCACATTTGATCACCTCTGCCCTGGGGACCCATGTCCCCACCGCCACCATGTCCCCCATTTGCCCCACTGTCTTATTATGTTTCTTGTCAATGACTCCCATCATCATGGTCACCACTAGGTCCCCAGGGTCTGGCACAGCAGGTCCTCAGTTTGGGGTTGTTGAGTGACTGCGTGAATGTGACACCTCTCACTCAGAAGGTGGACCACGCACCAGTCACGGGCCGCAGGCGCCGCAGTAGAGAAGATGGGCGTCGCATGTCAGCCAGGAACTTGAAGAGGTCCTCGTCACTGAGCCGCTCGGCTTCCTGCACAGGACAGGCGCACGTAAACTGGGTCCCCGGGGCCTGTGCGCCCACAGCGGGGTAACAGGGGTTTGTGCCTGGGCACTCCTCCCTCGGGCCCCACGGCCAGGACACCTGCCTGCTTAAAGAAATTGGTGACGGTTAGCGTGGCTGGGCGGAATCCGGAGAAGCTGCAGGTGTCATCCCCACTACTCGTACGATCCTGGGGCCCCCGACGGCGGCGGTCAGTCCAGGCGGGTCGGCGCTCTAGGGGAAGTGGTGACAGTGATGGAGGCGGCCGAGATGAAAGACAGGAGGGGTGGCCCCGGGAGACACGGAGGCTCAACGTTGTACCAAGTCGAGCCAGCAGAGGGCGCACCTCCCGCTCCCCAGTAGCCCCGCCCCTGGCCTGCCAGCCCCGCCTCCTCACCGCCCTCGGAGTCCGAGTCGCGGTCCGTCTGCCCAGCGCTGCTCACGATGTTGGCCAAGTGCACGGCGGTCCAGGCGAAGGGCATGCGGTAGCGGCCCAGGCGGGTGCAGAACTGCTCGGCCGCCAGGCGCAGCTTCTCCAGCTTCTCTTTGTTCTGTGGGGAGACCCCCACACACACCGCCCACATGCTCAGTGCCCCTGAACCCAGGATGTGCCCCTGCCCGGAAAACCTTTCCCGGGCATGCTCAGCCTCCGCGCACCTACCTTGGCCGTGTCGGCCTCCTTCATCACCATGTACGGCTCGCAGCACTCGCTGACGTCCCCCTGCTGCAACACCTTCTCCAGCTGGGGGGCAAGCGGGGCCCGTGAGGTGCTGCCGGGACCCCAGCCTCCCACCCCATTCCCACCCAATCACCTGGACCCCTCCTGGGCCCTCCATCCAGCTAGGGCTCGCGCTCCAACACCTCCCATGGTTCCCACTGTCCTCGGGATTGAGCAATAGAAGCTGGCCTGCCCAGCCGGCCGCCCCTCCCCATCCTTTGAACCCACTCCAAACCCAAGTCTCCATATTTTCCCTACTTTTATACTTTTGTTAGTATAAACAGAGGCCACTCCAAGCATGGCTGGACTCCAATTGGGACCACCTGGAGGTTATGGGAGCCTGAGCAGGTCCCTAACCCACTGTGTGCTTCAGTTTCCCCATCTGTAAAATGGGGACCCTGGCAACCCCCACTTCCTGGGACTGTGAGGATTCAAGGTGTGAACCCCTGGGAACCCTGACTGACCATGAGCAGTGCCTGCCTGTACGTGCTCAGTTATTCCCATTAGCGTAACCTAAGAGAACGTTTTGGGGAAGGAAATTTGAGATCGCTCCTAGCAACAGAAAATCTCACACAAATGTGCCAACTAGGTCTTTCTTCCCCTAACAAACTGAACAAACTCCCAACTTAAAAAAAGTTTCAAGGGGCGCCTGGGTGGCTTAGTCGGTTAAGCGTCCGACTTTCGCTTAGATCATGATCTCGCAGTTCGTGGGTTCAAGCCCCGCGTCGGGCTCTGTGCTGACTGCCAGCTCAGAGCCTGGAGCCTGCTTCAGTCTGTGACTCCCTCTCTCTCTGACCCTCCCCTGCTCACGCTGTCTCTCTCTCTCTCTCTCTCCTAGAAATAAATAAAACATTAAAAAAAAAATTAAAAAAAAAAAAAGTTTCAAATGTTCATCTGCATGTGCCTGGATGCTGTTTCTCCCCAGGCCGCCCCACTCGTGGGTCTCGGCCTGGCAGTCACCTCTCCACGGAAGCCCTCTGTGATTTCTCCCCATTTGGGTTGTATGAGGAGGCTCTTCTGGCCTTGCCCAGCTGCCCGTGTTCCCCCACAACACCCTCATCGCCCTTCTTGATGACATGTCCATCTTCCTCCATGAGAGCAGCACCCACACTGCGTTTACCGTTATCTCCCCCTGGCCCAGCCCCCGCGAGCACCTTGATGACCAGGAAGATATCGGGCGAGGGGTAGGTCACGGAGAAGATAGCAGAGCGGGCCAGGGTGGAGATGGCAGGATGGGTGCCATGAGCCCGCAGTAGCCCCTTCATGGAGTCTGAGTTCAGGTCAAAGTAGAAGTTTTCTGAGATCTGCAGACACAAACGGCAGTTGGGCCACCACCTCCAGGAAGCCCACTGCCATGCACCAAGGAGGAGGGTCGAGGTAAGAAAGGGAAGAAACGGGCTCCTACCTTCTTTTTCTCCCGCACATCATACAGGGCCAAGATGCCAAAGATGGGCTCAATTTCGATTTCAAACCTACAGTGAACGGGGACTCTCTGGCAGAGTCTGTGGGCCCTAATACCCCCACCATCCATACACCCCGCTCCCTCTTGAGATCCGGTCCGGCCTTGGTGCATCGTGGGGGGGGGAGGCATCTAATTTCCATTGGGCCACAAAGAATTGCTGCTTACAGGCTTGGAGGAAAGGCCTGTCCCATGTTGCAAATGGGGAAACTGAGGCATGAAGCCCCCCCCAACCCATAACTCACACAGAGCCTTTCCCCCGAAAATATGGCCCTTCCGCAGATGGGATGGAGGAAGCTTTTGCCACCAGAGTGCCCCGCCTCGAGAAATTCTCAACTCCTGGACCTCCCTGTGCCCCACCCTCTGGGGTGCCCTCTGCCACCCAGGGATGAGCACCCATCTTTGCTCGCCTGCACAGTCCCTGTAACCACCTGCCCATCTTACTCTGCTCCTCTGGCCCCCACTCACCATGCGGGTCCTAAGGAAGTATCTTAAAACTTAAAATTATAGGGGTGCCTGGGGGGCTCAGTCGGTTAAGCGTCCGACTTCAGCTCAGGTCATGATCTCACGGTTCATGGGTTCGAGCCCCGCGTTGGGCTCTGTGCTGACAGCTCGGAGCCTGGAGCCTGTTTCAGAATCTGTATCTCCCTCTCTCTCTGCCCCTTCCCTGCTCACTCTCTGTCTCTCTCTCTCTCTCTAAAAATAAAATAAACATTAAATAAAAAAACAACTTAAAATGTGAGGCTCCCGCATGCAGGGAAAACAAAATCCTATAGGGCCCAGCCCCGCCCACCTCTTGGCCTCATTCCCCAACGTCTCCCGGCCTTTGGGTGCGCCCTGTCCTCCCACCTAGAGGGCCCTGTGTGCTCATCCACGGTCACAGGTCGGGGACATAGTCGGTAGTGATTGTCGAATGACTGGATATTCCCAGCCCTCATGCTTGGGACGGGCGGCCCACCCGGGCCTCAGGCCAGACCCGGGCCTCCTTTTCCTGCCCCCATCCAGGCAGGAACTCGGGGTGGGGAGGGGCAGGGCTGGGCTCGGGTCCAAGGCCACATCCTGTTCAGCTCCATTCCCACGCACTTCTGGCCGCTTCCCGGGGGGCTGATGTGGAGGGGGCCTCGGTCAGCTGGAGGCCAGGTCCAGGGTCCCCGGCGCCCCCTCCGGCCGGGGTCCTGGCAGAGCGAGGACCCGATTCGGGCCTCCTAAGTCACGTGACTTCAGGTCCAGGGACTCCCGCTCTGTGCCTCAGTTTCCCCGCCTGCACCTACCTCACAAGGTTGTAGTGAAGACAAGGGGTCATATACGTGCAGGGCTGAGAACACAGCCTGGCACAGAGCTGGCGCTTAAGGACTGAGTGGCTTTTGGAGCACCTGGGTGGCTCAGTCGGTCAAGCGTCCGACTTTCGCTCAGGTCATGATCTCACGGTTCGTG
This sequence comes from Hyaena hyaena, assembly GCF_003009895.1. NCBI lineage: Eukaryota > Metazoa > Chordata > Mammalia > Carnivora > Hyaenidae > Hyaena > Hyaena hyaena. Next base: position 1,371,738 of record NW_024081017.1, read on the forward strand.
GGTTCGAGCCCCGCGTCGGGCTCTGTGCTGACAGCTCAGAGCCTGGAGCCTGTTTCAGATTCTGTGTCTCCCTCTCTCTCTGACCCTCCCCTGCTCAGCTGTCTCTCTCTCTCTCTCTCTCTCTCTCAGAAATAAATAAAAAAACATTAAAAAAAATTAAAAACAAAAAAAGGACCAGGTGGCTTTGAATAACGAGAAACGGAAGTCTTGTTTGCCACGTCAAAGCGCACGGACGACCTCGTGGGTCGCGGGGCCGCATGTGGGGCTTGAGGAGCGGGGCCCCAAGGGTGCGCCCACCCCACAACCCACGTGGGGCCTCGCGGGTCTGGAGGGACGCCTGGGTCAGCACACTTACTTCAGCGACAGACATTTGACCAGGATCCTCTGTCCAAAGTGCTCGCGGGGCGGCTCGGGGCGGCTGCAGCGCTCCACGGCCTCATCCTGCAAAGAACCGGGGAGGGCAGCCGGGCCCGGCCGTTAGGAAGCGCCGGCAACGCGGGGCCCGCGGCCGGCTCTGCCCCCCGCCCGACTTAACTTCCTTTCAGTTCCTGTCTCTGTGCGCGGACACCTCCCGCGTCCCCAGGCCGGAATACCCTTCCTCTCCCCTCCTTGGCATCGTCCAGGCCACGGCTTGGCTGCCACTTCCTGACCCCCTGAGGCCGGAGCAAGCACCTGGTCCGGGTGCTCACGACGCCCTATTTACTGCAAAGGGCCACGTGGCTGGGACACAGGGCATCGGGTGAGGGCCAATTACCGGCCACTCAGCATGACATCCCTGCACCTGGATTGCAGTTTCGTGGCAGGAGGGTCTCTCCTCCATCACCTGTGACCTCTGAAGGCAGGGACGGAGTCTAACCTAGTCATGGCTATTCCTCCAGCACTTGCCATACATGTGGGTCAAGCAAATACAGAAGTATACAGTAGGTACCTACTCAAAGTTAGTAGGATAAACACAAACATACACAGGAAACACTAGATTAATACTGACTAGACACACGTCGGATAGATACTAGGCTCCCAATAAATACTGTTGAATAAACATAGGAGTATACAGTAAGCACTCGGTACGTGGCTGAATGAAAACATAGGTGTATACACTAGGTTCCCAATAAAAGTTGATTGGGCAGGGGCGACTGGCTGGCTCGGTCAGTGGAGATGCAACTCTTGGTCTCAGGGTGGTGAGTTCGAGCCCTGAGTTGAGCAGAGAGATTACTTAATAAAAAAAAACAAAAAAAGTTGATTGGATAAATACGGGTAATGGAGACATATTAATTGCTTAAATGCTTTTTGATTAAATAAAGGACGGACTATAAAGGCGCCTGGGTGGCTCAGTCGGTTGAGTGTCTGACTTTGGCTCAGGTCATGATCTTGCAGCTCATGAGTTCGAGCCCTGCGTCGGGCTCCGTGCTAACAGCTCAGAGCCTTGAGCCCATTTTAGATTCTGTGTCTCCCTCTCTTTCTGCACCCCCATCTGCTGGCTCTCTCTCTCTCTCTCTCTCTCAAAAATGGGTAAACATTAAACAAATTTTTTTTTAAATAAAGGACTATACAATAGGTATACAATTGACATTAGTTGAACAGAGAAGTATATTTATTAAGTGCCCAATAAATGCTGGGTGGATAAATATAAGAGTATATATAAAACAAAAGCCACTGCATAAAAATACATGGTACACACTAGGGGCCCGATAAATGTTAGTTGGATAAATATAGTCATATATAGTAGGTGCTCAATAAATATCAGTTTGATTAAATTGTTTTTTATATTAATTATTCTTGAGAGAGAGCATGAGCAGGAGAGAATGGCATAGGGGAAGAGAGAGAGCCTTTAAAAAAATTCTTTTAAGGGGCGCCTGGGTGGCTTAGTCGGTTAAGCGTCCGACTTTCACTCAGGTCATGATCTCGCAGTTCATGGGTTCGAGCCCCGCGTCGGGCTCTGTGCTGACTGCCAGCTCAGAGCCTGGAGCCTGTTTCAGTCTGTGACTCCCTCTCTCTCTGACCCTCCCCTGCTCACGCTGTCTTTCTCTCTCTCTCTCTCCTAGAAATAAATAAAACATTAAAAAAATTAAAAAAAAATTCTTTTAATGTTTTATTTTTGAGAGAGAGAGATTGGAGGAGGGGCAGAGAGAGGGGGAGGCACAGAATCCAAAGCAGGCTCCAGGCTCTGAACTGTCAGCATCAGAGCCTGATGCAGGGCTTGAACCCTGCATGGGCCACGAGATCATGATCTGAGCAGAGGTCGGACACTTGACTGAGCCAAGTGCCCACGAGAGAGACAGAATCTTATGCAGCCCCCATGCTCAGCACAGAGCCAAACATGAGGCTCCATCCCATGATCATGACCTGAGCCAAAACCAAGAGTCGCACACTCAACAGACTGAGCCCCCAGGCGCCCCAATTCAATTGTTTGATTAAAGAAACGGCTACAGATGGGGCGCCTGGGTGGCTTAGTCGGTTAAGCGTCCGACTTTCGCTTAGGTCATGATCTCGCGGTTCGTGGGTTCGGGCCCCGCGTCGGGCTCTGTGCTGACTGCCAGCTCAGAGCCTGGAGCCTGTTTCAGTCTATGACTCCCTCTCTCTCTGACCCTCCCCTGCTCACGCTGTCTCTCTCTCTCTCTCCTAGAAATAAATAAAAACATTTAAAAAATTTTTTAAAAAAAAGAGAAAGGGCTATAGAGAGGCATACGTTAAGTATTGGTTGAATGAATATAGTGGTACATGGTAGGTATCCAGTAAGTGCTGGCTGAATAAATATAAGGGCGTGTAGTAGGTATCCAATAAAAAGAACTGAATTAAAAAACAGAATATACAATAGACATCCAGTGAGTGTTGGTGGGACAATACACAGGGTCGGTCTCATGGGTGTTGGCCTCAGGGCCTGTGGGCACCCACCTCATCGGGTGCCGGGTAGAGGGTCAGCAGGGCACGGGGCCGGTGCTGGCGCCGCAAGGCCTCGTTCCGTCGGTCCACGTCTTCCGGGGCTGTGCGCTCCAGCAGCGAGGGCAGCAGTGAGTCGGCAGCCAGATTCCTCAGGTCGAAGATGCCGGAGGCCCCGCTGCTTCGAGGGGTGTCATCCGGGGAGCCTGAGGAGTGCCGGGGGTCATCCTGCCCGTGGAGAATGCACAAGCACTGAGCGCCAGCTGGATGCACCTTCACCCCACTCAAGGGAGACTGTCCTCATGCCCAATCTATGGATGGGAAAGCTGAGGGCCAAGGGGTGGGGTTACCACTACAAGGGTCACTTTGAGGCTTTGCTAAGCCTCTTTCTAGAACCTTCTGCCCCTCCTTTACCGCTGTTGGGGGAACGCTACTTCTAAACCTACTCATCAGGCCAATCAGAACACAGTATCTGCGGGTCCCGGGATTGGTGGCAAAGTAAGGCCGTGTCTGGGCTGGGCCAATGAGAGCTTTCCGTGGTGCTTTGCTCACTGTTGTCAGGGGAGCGAGAGGTCTTCCCAGTGGGTCTTCCTTGATCACCGGCCCAGGGCCCTGCCCTCATCTCCTACACTTGGCTATGGCCAGAGCCAGGCTACCCTGGTTCACATTCCCACTCGGCTCTGTGACCCTGTGTCCCAGAACCCAACTCCAAGGCCCTCAGTTTCCCCATCTACATCTAAAAATAGTAACAACGGGAATGATAACAATAATTCTTGGTAAGATTCTCGTTGGGATAAAGTAGGCGCCAGTGAATGCTGGCTGACAAAATTTAGGCTTCAAGACCCAGGAGGCCGGTGATGTTCTCCTAATCACGTTGCTGTGCCTTTTTTTTCTTTTAAACATTTATTTTTGAGAGAGAAACAGAGCGTGAGTGAGAAAGGGGCAGAGAGAGAGATGAAGACACAGAATCTGAAACAGGCTCCCAGCTCTGGGCTGTCAGCACAGAGCCCCAACGCGGGGCTCGAACTCATACACCGTGAGATCACGCTCTGAGCCGAAGCCAGATGCTTAACCAGCTGGGCCCTGGGCCTCGGTTTCTTATCAGCAAAACGGGTGTTGCCCTGCCTCACAGGATGAAAGATGAGGACCAGCATAAAGCACTTGGTACACACTAGGCGTTTAATAAATGTTTATAATTATTACCCTTAACTTTCACGGGCCTAATACATTTCCTTTTGGAGTCAAGGCTGTTTGGATCACTTTCCATCACATGTGACTGAGAGCTGGGGCCGGAGCTCAAACATATACCCGTGAGGTGACCCTTGCCCGGGGCTCCCTCACCGAGTCCTCTGGGCCGGACTTCTCATCCCCAGAAGTGTCCTGCTCAAAGACTTGGCGGGTGAGGCCCTTTTGCCGCTCTCGCTGCGTCTCCGTGGTGATAGGGCTGTAGGCTGCGCTCAGGTGCTGGTACCTGGGAGGAGGCAGGGCAGGGTGGGTAGCTGGGGGGAAGGGCACACCCACCCTGCAATACACCAGAAGTCCAGCTGTCCTTACAGGGACAGTGGGCGGATAAACAGGAAGACTGGTCCAATGGGCTCTTCTGGGCTCCGACCTCCTGGCTTCTTGCCCCTCTACCCCGAGCTGCCCAACCCCCGCCCCCACCCCACCTGCCCGGGGCCAGACCCACCTCCTATGGGCGATGATCCAATCCTCTGTGTACATCTCCACTGCCGCCCTCACCTGGGCATCCAGCTTCCTGCACAAAATAAAATCAGGGTAAACAGAGGCAGGACAAGGTGTTCATCTTTCCAGTGGCCTGAGGTGGGTCCTACCCTTCTGCCTGTTACAGAGATGTGGACATGGAAGCTCAGAGAGGGAGGGTAACTTGGCCAAGGCCCCGCAGCCCAGCTGCGTTCAAGTTCAAGCAGTTGAACTTGGGGCCACTGGACCTTGGTGGGAAGGGGGTGCCGAGGGGGGCCAGGGAGGCAGAACTGAGTTCCAGACGGGGAGGCTGTGGGGCTGGACACACCCTTCCTCGGGGATCCCAGGCTCCGTGGTCCGGCATTCGCGGGGCTGGAGCAGGAGCTCGAGGTCATCCGCTGGGAACTCGGCCAGGTCCCGGAGGGGCCCAGGCTCAGCATCTGGGGGCCGGCTCAGGAGCACATCCTCAAAGTCCAGGGGCTCAACGACTTCAGTCAGTGGGACCTGGGTGGGAGCAAAGCAGCTGTGGCCGCCGCCCTGGGGGCTGAGAACTGGGGGTGAGTGTGGGCTCGGGATCGGGTAAGAGGGCAGTGGGAGCCATGGAGAGTGTTGGAGCTATGAGGACCTAGGGAGACAGCGACCTCAGACTCTACCCGCATCCCAGCACGGCCCCGCCCCGCCCCTCTTTCCAAGCAGGAAGTCACACCCGGTCCTGGAGGGGCAGGGCTCTGCTGGAAGGAAAGGCATGTGGGCTGCGCGAAGACAGACAATTCCTAAGGCTCCCTCCCTCTCCCCTGCAGCTGGAAGTACCTCCCATCCCCCACCCCCTCCCAGTCCCGGTCCCCATCTGGGTGGTCCAGGCAGCAGGACGTGGGGCGACATCAGGGTGACCACCCACGGGGCTGCAGCGAGGAGACTGCCCTCCCCACTCCCGGGGAAAGAGGGTGGGGACAGCCCTTCCGGGCACTAGTGGGAGGGCCGGGTGTGACCAAGCCCCAGCAGAGAGGACCCCCACGGGCGGCCAGAGAGCGGGCCCTGGCAGGGAGGTCCCCTCCCAAACACGTACCCCCAAGGAGCCGCTGCTGCGTCTGCTGGAGTGGGGAGAGCCACTGCGCTCCCGGGACACCTGCTTCCGCACCTCCGCAGCCACCGTCCTGCGGGGACAGAAGGGGGCCGCTGGGGACACAAACACTTGGGCAGTGAGGCCCGGAGAACTCCACTTTGGGCCAATAAATCCCTTCTCCAAGAAGAAAACCCAGGCCACAGACCTCAGGATCCACAGATCTCAGCCTAGGGGTCCCAGGCTCCCCCCAAGCTGGGTGGGGGCCCTCCCAACCCCCACTAAGCACGTGGATGGAATTGCTCCCCGCAGGGCACAGGCCAGGAGGGTCACAGATCCTTCTTCATCCCTGGCACCCACCAGGGGTCCTGGCTGGCTGGCCCCCTGGTTCCCGGCCTCTGCTCCCTCACCTGGGGGACCAGCGCCCACCCTGCCTCCCATCCAGAATGGGCGCCCCGTCCCACCCCTGCTATGGGGCTTTGGACAAGATGCTCCTGCCTCTGAGCCTCAGTTTATCCATCTGTGCTTGAAGTGACCTCACAGGGCTGCTGTGCAGAGCCGAGCAGGGGGCGTGGCATTCAGGGGGCACCGCGCACCTCACTCTCGGGGGTCGGACACCAGGCCCAGCACGTGTACGAGGCCAGCAGGACTCGCAGGGCCCACCCAGTAACCAAGGTCCGTGCAGGGGCCTTCCTGGGCCACCTGTATGTGTGCGGGCCTTCACAGTCAGTGAGGATGAGGGTGAAGAGGCAAGACCCCCAGGGGAGGGGGCCAGCACAGGAATCTGGGACTGGGGGGGAGGGGTCCCCCAGGCACGCAATTCCTTCAACTGAGCTTAGAGGGAGGGGAGGGAGAGAGAGCCACACAGTTACCTGGGGAAGAATATCCCAGGCAAAACGTAGAGCAGGTGCAAGACTCTAATGCTGGGCTCTGCGCTCCTAGACCCAGGTCTCTGCGGGGTCTCTATGAAGCCAGGGGAAGGGCTATGTGTCCCCATAAAGGTCCCAGCAATAGCCCCGCACAGAGGAGCTACTCAATAAATGTTTCAAATATCTACGTATATACTTTTGAGAGACGGAGAGAGAGCACAGCGGGGGAAGAACAGAGAGAGAGGGAGACACAGAATCCGAAGCAGGCTCCAGGCTCCGAGCTGTCAGCACAGAGCCCGATGTGGGGCTCGAACTTGTGAGCTGCAAGATCCTGACCTGAGCTGTAATTGGACGCTCAACCGACTGAGCCCCCCTGGGTGCCCTAATACCCATACCTTTTTTTTTTTTAATGTTTTATTTATTTCTAGGAGAGAGAGAGAGAGAGAGAGAGAGAGAGAGACAGCGTGAGCAGGGGAGGGTCAGAGAGAGAGGGAGTCACAGACTGAAACAGGCTCCAGGCTCTGAGCTTGCAATCAGCACAGAGCCCGACGCGGGGCTCGAACCCACGAACTGTGAGATCATGACCTAAGCGAAAGTCGGACGCTTAACCGACTAAGCCACCCAGGCGCCCCCCTAATACCCATACCTTACTGAACTGCTCTGAGCAAAGGGCTTGGCACACAGTAAGTGCTCACTTAAGGCTTGCTGTCACCATGTTGCCTCAAAAGGAGCCCGAGAAACTGGAATTTCTGGCCCTGCTTTTTCGGCCAAAAGGGAGTGAGGCTCCGAGAGGGGTCGTAAGGCACTCGGCGTCACAGAGCGGAGCGCAGGAGACGGCCACAATCAAACCCTGATATGGGCCAGAGTCTGTGCCCTCCAGCACTGGCGTTCCACACCGCCCGTGTTGGGGAGCAGGGCCAAGAACGGGAGCTCAGCCTGCCCCTTCCGTGTCCACACTCACCCCCCACAGCGGTCCCTTCCGGCCCCCAGTTTTCGGCACCATCCAAACAATGCCGACCCCTGAGTCCACTCTGTGCCTGCTCCTTTGCACGCCCACCGGGGGGTCGTGCAGGCGGCTTGACCATAACCCACCTTCCCAGCATCCTCCCGTCTCACTAAGGGCAGCCCCGCCCTGTGGGGTGCTCAGGACTCACGCCTGGGAGTCACCCCCAATTCCCTCTCTTTCTGGGCTCTCTTTCCTCTCAAAGTAAATAAATAAAACTTAAAAAAGAAGAAAAAAACAATTTAAAAAAAAGCAAGGGGGGACACCTGGGTGGCTCAGTCGGTTAAGTGTCCAACTTCGGCTCAGGTCATGATCTCACGGTTCGTGGGTTCGAGCCCCGCGTCGGGTTTTGTGCTGACAGCTCAGAGCCTGGAGCCTGTTTCAGATTCTGTGTCTCCCTCTCTCTCTGACCCTCCCCTGCTCACGCTGTCTCTTTCTCTCTCTCTCTCTCAGAAATAAATAAAACATTAAAAATAAATAAATACACATTACAAATTAAAAAAAAAAAAAGGCAAGGGAAGAACAGGGATCCCTTATAAAACCACAGTGTTCCTCTTTATACCCACCCCTCGCCTTCCTGGGCGGCCAGAACATTTTAAAGACACAGAATCTGCCTGCCAGTAAGGATGTGAAGCGACAGGAACTCTCATCTGCTGCTGGGGGAACCCCTTTGGAAAACTGTCTGTAATCATCAAGCAAAGCGGAAGATCTGCCAATCGAGCAGTTTCTCGGTGGCGCAGAGGAGTCGAGCGGCGGAGAACGTCCACGGCAGCCCCGGTCAGGACGGACTCCCGTGTTCATCGACAGAGGATCTGGCTGGGAAATAGTATGCGGCAACGGAAAAGGAGGGACCCGATCCTGGACAACGGCACAGATGAGCCCTGGTGCTTGGCACTGTGTCGGGTGACGTGCGGCACACAGCACTAGGCATCTCCCGCAATCCCGTTTCTGGGACATTCTACTAAACAGGCAAAGCCAACCCGTGCCGTAAGGCAAATGAGGAAGGAACAGGGGCTGCCCTCAGCACGGGAGGTCCCCGAGGGACCGAACTGGGGCAGATCAGGAGGGACTGCGAGGCTGGGTGGCCCAGGAGATGGAAGCCAACCTTGCCTCAACCCAAGTGACTTTCTTCCCTGGGCGTTTACTGTTTTCTTGCTGTTGTTTTGTTTTTTAAAGTTAACTACCCCCAACGTGGGGCTTGAGCCCACAGCTCTGAGCTCAAGAGTCCCATGCTCCAGTGACTGCACCCAACAGGCGCCCTCACCCCCACCCCCCACCACTTATAACTACTTTTTAAATTTTGCACTTTTCTCAACGCATGTCGAATATCGTGATTTTTTGAAAAGGTAAAAAAAAAAGTAGCAATAGATGCATGTGCTCACGTTTGTAGATATGTTTGGGGACACAAGTGGGAGGGAGACATTTCCGTGAAATCCCAGAGACGCCTGTGGAATTTTCAATGCCTATCTGTTGCCTTCTAACAAGTCACTGTTTCTTTAAGTGAGAAATGCCAACTGTCCCAAGTCAGACAGGCTGGGGGCAGAAGGAAAGTGCTCCTGCCAAACGTCTGGAAGAAGTGGGGAGGTGAGGGCAGGAAAAGGTATGGTTTCTGAGATTCTTCTGAACTTGGGGGCTGCAAGCTGTCCCTGTGAGAGACCCTCGAGAGTGATGTAAAGACAGTGATTCCCGCTTGCAACAGTTAGACCTACGGGGTCCCCGGCTGGCCTGGTGGGTGAAGCGTACGACTCTTGATTTCGGCTCAGGGTCATGGGATCAAGCCCCCTGTTGGGCTCTGCACTGAGCCTGGGGCACTTAGGTGGCTTAGCTGGTTAAGCCTCCAACTTCAGCTCAAGTCATGATCTCATGATTCATGGGTTCGAGCCCCACGTCAGGCTCTGTGCTGACAGCCAGCTCAGAGCCTGGAGCCTGCTTCAGATTCTGTGTCTCCCTCCCTCTCTGACCTTCCTCTGCTCACACTGTCCCTCTCTCTCACTCTGTCAGAAATAAAACAGGGGCGCCTGGGTGGCTTAGTCAGTTAAGCGTCCGACTTTCGCTTAGGCCATGATCTCGCGGTTCGTGGGTTCGAGCCCCGCGTCGGGCTCTGTGCTGACTGCCAGCTCAGAGCCTGGAGCCTGTTTCAGAGTCTGTGTCTCCCTCTCCCTGACCCTCCCCTGCTCACATTGTCTCTCTCTCTCTCTCCTAGAAATAAATAAAAATATTTTAAAAATAAAAAAAAAAATAAAACATTAAGAAAAAAAAGAATTTGTGGTTTTAAGTTATCTCCCCCAAAATCTTTTCTTTTCTTTTCTTTTTTCTTTTTTTCTTAGAACCTATTCATTAGGAAACTGGGGGACTGTTTAATATTTGGGTTAACATGGCATTGTGGAATGAATGACTGAATGCATGAATAGATGAATATAGGTCCAGGTCTTGAGCATTAGACCTGGGTGTCCACTGGGCTGCAACAGAGACCCTGTCAGAGGATGCCTGGAAGACTTGAGTCATTTGCTTGTGGTTCACTGGGGCCCCAGGATCATTCTCTGCTCTTCTTACCCTGGGCTCTACAGTATCTGTTCCCCAGGGCAGGACCTAGGACTTCTCTTACTTATTTGAGTGAAAAAGCCAGGACCCAAGGACAGAGACTGAGTGGCAAAGAAATGGGTTCAGATATCCCAAAGGCCAGCACAGAGAAGACAATGCAGGGATATAAAGATATCAGAACAGGGGCGCCTGGGTGGCTTAGTCGGTTAAGCGTCCAACTTTCGCTTAGGTCATGATCTCGCAGTTCATGGGTTCGAGCCCCGCGTCGGGCTCTGTGCTGACTGCCAGCTCAGAGCCTGGAGCCTGTTTCAGCCTGTGACTCCCTCTCTCTCTGACCCTCCCCTGCTCACGCTGTCTCTCTCTCTCCTAAAAATAAATAAAACATTAAAAAAAATTTTTTTTTAAAAAAAGATATCAGAACATAAAAATTGTCAGACCACTATGCTCCTGACACCTGGTTACCTCTGTGTTCAGAACTCTTCATGACCCCCATCTCACTCGGCATACAAGTTAAAGTCCTCGCCACAACCCACAAAGCGCTGCAAGATCTGCTCCCGCTGTCCCCTTCCTTACTCAGCTCCAGACTGGCTGCCAGCCTCAGATGATATACATACACTAAGCCTGCTCCTGCCCCAGGGCCTTTGCACTTGCCTTTCCCTGTGTTTGGATTGCATTTCCTCCTCCATGTTTGGGCATGGATGCCTCCCTCACCTTCAGATCTTTGCTCAAATGTCCCCTTATCATCCCAGCCTTCCTGATCAGCCTCCCATATCTAAAAGGGCTCCCATCCTCTCCATCTCGTTTTCCCGCCTGGTTTGTCCTCACAGCACTTATCATTAACATATAATCTATTTTATTGAGCTACTCCTCCATCTGTCCCACCGTATCTGTCCCCAAGGGTGGGATCTTCTCTTGCGTCTCCATCAGGCCAGCTCTGGAGCCACAGGGTGCCCTTTCACTTGGGCGTGGCCAAGACAGGTCCCCTGTGGAGAGGACCCCTGGGCAGTCTCTGACTGGCTATGGAGGCAAAGAGGGGGAGCAGCTGTTGCGCCCTAGTGTGACCTCCCCCCCTCGCAGACTGTCTCACAATCTCCAGTGGCCACGGAAATGGATCCCCCAGCGCCTGGCGCCTGTCCCCTCCCCCGTCTGCCCACCAGCTGGTTCGGTCCCCAGCCCCCACTCCCTGCATTCAATCGCCCATCCATCTCCAGCGCTTCCAGCCGGTGCTGGGAGAGCCTGAAGCAGGGCTGGGGGCGGGGGGGCATCCACAGCTGTCCCCTGCTCCCCAGACAGCTGGGCACGGGACGCTGACACTGGGACGCTGACAGTGGGGGAAGAGCACGGGAAACTTCCAGAGGGGCCTCAGAGGCCTCCGAGAGCACCATCCCCGTCCCCAAATCCCGGCGCCCGGAGCATCCCAACCCGGCGCCAGGCAAGAGGGTGGGTCGCAAAGGCCCCTCCCTCTCCCACGCCCTAGGGCTCGGAGACCCGGGAAGGACTAGACTCGGAGGGCTCCGGTGACCCACGCTTGCCCTCCGCCGCCTCCTCCAGGAAGGCCCCCCCGGCCACGCCCCCACGCGTCCCACCCGGCTCCCGGGGCGGACCTCAGCACAGCCGCCATCGCACCCGCAGCCCCGCCGCCGCCCCAGGGGGGACCCCCGCCGCCCTGCCCGCCTCCCGCCGCCCCCGGCGCTGGGCCGGACCTGGCCAAGGCGGAAGGGGCTTGAATGGGGGGCACCTGGGCCGCCCCGGGGCGGGGCTCGGACACGTGCGGGCGGCCGCGCTACCTGTTGATCTTGTGCGCGAAGGCGCGGCGCTCGGCGGCCGCCATGCCGCCGCGCGCACCGTCCCCGCCGCCACCGCCGCCACCGTCCCGGCCGCGGTCGCCGCCGCCGCCGCCGCCGCCTCCCGGTTCTGGGCTGCCCGGGCTGTGGGCGGGGCCGGGGCGGGAGGCGGGGCCCTTCCGGGTGTGCCCGGCGCCTCAGTGCTGCCCCTGCCGGCCGGAGGGGCGCCGGGGCCCCAGGCGCCTCCGCGCCCGGGGGTGGGGGGGAGGGGGGCTGAGTTGGGGAAACTGAGGCTCTCAAGGGCGCAGGGAAGGAGAGGCCCCGGGACCGCGGCCGGGGGTGTCGGAGTCCGGGGGACGCTCCTTCTGCCCGCGGATCAATCGCCGCAATGATCCAGAATAAGTATGGTCTCAAGCATTTACTGGGCACAGCCCTGCAATTCACAGGCTCAGAAGGGACGATCGTGTCCCCATTTTACAGACGGGTAAACTGAGGCATGGAGGTGTTCAGACGCTTGCCCAGGCCTGAGTGATCGCAGGGGTCTCCGAGGCCGCTGTGGGATGTGCTCCAGTCCAGGGTGATTGAAGCAGAGCGGTCCGGCGGGGCTCTGAGGGGCTTGGTGATGTGACTGGGGCCAGAGTGAGCCGATCCAGGTGGCTGGGCTGGCCCGGCTGCTTCTACTGGAAGGAGGATGTGGGGATGTCTTGTTTACTTGTGGTCTCAAACGTCTCCCCAGAGGTCCCTCTCCCAGTCCTAGGGCAGCGTCTTAGCGAATTCTCCAGCCCGCCCCGACCCCCAGAGGAGGGAGGCTTGGACTGGAGAGGGACCCTCATTCCCTGCCACTCAGCCCCCAGCTAATGAGGGCTCGGCAGGGCTGCTCCCAGCCTGGCATGTGACATGCGTATCTGTCAGCAGCCCACACACTTGCCTGAGTGGTCCAGCCACTTGGACCTGGGAGCTGCCGGTTGTGACCCCGCCCATCACTCTCTGCCGGGCCCCACCCCATGTCACCCTCACCCCAACCAGCAGCCTCCTGGGCTAAAGTCCCGGCCTCGCCTTTGGGCTTCTGGGAGCCAGGCTGGACAAGGAACATGGAGGCGGGCAAAGATTGGCGGGTTTCTCCCCTTTCCAGCCCAGACCCCCTCATACCTGGTCTCCGGCTCCCGCCCTCACCCCTTACAGTCAGTTCTCCCTTCAGCGTCCAGAGGAGCCTGGGAACACCAGAGTCAGATCAGGTCCCTCTTCTGCTTAGAATCCTCCATGGCTCCCACCTCATTCAGGGTCAAAGTCAAAGTCCTCCCCAAGGCCCACGAGAGGCGGCGCATGATTCGCCCTTGGCACCTCCCTCCGCTCCCCCACGACAGCTGCCCACCTCCTCCATGGCCTCTGAACACTAGAGCGTGGCTCCAACTTTGCACTTGCCATTCCCCTTCCCACATAGGGGTGCCGTCCCCACCACCCTTTTACAGATGAGAAAACTGAGGCCCAGAGGGGCAGAGCCACTTGCCCGGTTTCACCTGGTGCGAGTCAGCGTCAGATCTGTGATTCCAGATCTGTTACCCAGGGAGCCTGCCCCTGAAATGTTTGTTCCTAAACACCGACAGAGCCCCAGCCCGGGCCAGGCTGTGGGACCCAGGGTGAATCTCTCAACCTCTCTGAATCTCCATTTCCTCATCTGCTCCATGAGAACTTGTGGCCAGGCTCAGCACAGGCACAGACATGGGGAGCACACAGAGCCCCAGGCCCTTGCGGGAGGTGATTGATGTCGCAAGGAAGCCGGTGGGGGCTGTGAGCCCAGTGATTCGAAGCCCTGTCTGGGTCGAAAGGCTGCTTCGAAGACCCTTGCAGGTAAAGGCCCTGCCCCGGCTGCCTGGAGCCTGCTGCCGGCCCGGTGCCTACCAGACCTGATTGGCAGGCAGTTCCTTCCAGGGTACGCCAGGCCTGACTCAGCCAGGCGGGGCTAGGGTGACCCGGGCAGCTGCTCAAACAGAGGCCAAGCTTGGCAGGGACTTTGGCCTCCTCCGGCTGCAGTGAGCTGCAGACTGCAGGATATGGGGGAGGGGGGGCGCCCATGTACCTGGGAGGAGGGACTGCCCTGGTCCAGGTGGGAGACGGCTGGGCTGCGTGCAAGTGGCTGAACCCCCAGAGTGATGGAGTGGAGCTGAAGGTCCTGAAGATCCGGTGTCCCCTGCTGTTCCCACTACCTAGAATACTGTTCCACTCACTCATCCGCCTCACCCCTTCTTAATCCCTTCAATCTCAGCTTGGACCTCTCTGCCACCTACAGCTGCTTGTGCCTCCCCACAGCGTCTAAGTGGCCGGTCATCGGTCTCCAAGAGGTCCCCACCACCCGGCACGTCGTTGGCACGCTGTGAATATCTCTTTCTAGTCTCTTTCTCCTCCCTTCCCCTAACGTGCTGCTCAGTGGTTATTCCAGGACCTCGCTGTTTGAGTCCGTGTGGCATCATAGTGTTCTTGCCTCTCTCTCTGTGTGGGGTGGGAGGCGGCTCTGCACGGGTGTACCCCCTCCCTGGCACACAGTGTCCCCTGCTCTTCACCCGAGCGAACGTCTCACTTCTATTCATTCTTAGATCTCATGCTTCTTGGAAGCCTTCCTTGGCCACCCCCTTTCCCTGCCCAAGCTGGCTCAGGGGGTCCTCTGGGACCCCCTGCCTCCAACCCCCGGGGTCCCCCATCACAGCCCAGATCACCCTCAGTTGTAGCTGCCTGATTCCACGGCGGCCATCTCTCCCACTCACATGTCAGCTTCACGAGGATGATTTTTTCTCTGCTTTATTCATTGCTGTGTCCCCCAGTGCCTAGCGTAGGGCTGTGCGTATAGTAGGTGTTCAATAAGGGAATGGATGAGGCAGAGTGGTGCAAGGGTCCAGGGGCCAGAGGACCCTGATGCCTCCCTGTCCCCTAGGGCCTACCCTTTTCGCCATCAGGGTGGTGGGTGAAGCCAGCCTGATGGTGGGGGACGGCGGGGGGGCGGGGATCAATGTCTCAGCTTCCCAAACTGGGTGAGGGGTGCTGGGGGCAGGGAGAAGGAAGTTGAAGTGGGCACCCACTGCCCACTGGTGCCCATGGCAGGATCAGCGCTCAGGACACTTGCTCCGCCCCTGGCTCCATGGCCCCCAGGCAGGGAATGCTCTTTTCACGAGGAGAGGGAAGTGGGGGCTGTAAGCAGGTAAGGCCGGGTGCTGGGAGGAGGTGCAAAGGACCCTGTTCAACAAGCATCTCCTACGCGCCTGCTGTGGGCAGGCTCCAGCTAACTCCTGGTGGTGGAAGGGGGGGAGGGTGTCATCAACGCAGGTCATCCATCTCCAGGTGCGGGAAACCCAGGCCAAGAGGAGCAGCCACCCAGCTCAAAAAGCACACGTCTGAGTTGTAAAACTTGAACCCAGGTCTGTCATGTTGAGGGAAATCTCTCCCCTGGTTCTTCAGATGCGTTTTGGCAACTTGGTGAATCACTTGATGAATGAATGAATGAATGAATGAATGAATAGGTGTCCTGAGGTAGGTGGTGAACTCAGAGTAGGAATGGCCACAGGCAGGGCTTAGACTCCAAAGAGACCTGAATTCCAGGCCCAGCTTAGCCACACCCAGGCTGAATGACCTGGGGCCTCTCTGGACCTCAGTTTCCTCATCTGTGAAATGGGGTGTTACCCCCCAGAGCTGACCCTATCGGGGTGTGACAAGGACCCCTGAAGTGTTGTCAGGAACTGGGGTGATGCCGCCTTGCCAGATTGTTTTTCCCGCTGCTTCCGGAACTGGGGAAGGAAGTTGGAAGCCGACTCAGGCGCTCCGGGCCTGCCTTTGGGAGTTAAAGTCACAAAGACAAAGGCCAGAGGGGCAGGGTACAGTCTTCCTGTTTTTCTTTGAACAGATGGCCCCGCTGCCGATGCCGGTCTGTCTGGGTGCTCGTCCATCATCCCTAGAAATCACTCCTGTCCCTCTCAGTGGCACCCCTGTCACATTTGCTCCCTTTCTGTGAGCTCTTACTACATCCCAACATCCAGGGGAGTTTCGCCAGGGTCCCCAGACACCCAAGGGGTTTGCAAATAGCATTCAGGAGCTCTGTGAACTGGGAGGGGGAAACTTGCCTCACCCATGCTCCCCCTGCTTCTTTCTTTTTTTTTTAGAGAAAGAGAGAGAGAGCATGAACGAGAAGGCACAGAGAGAGAGGGGGACACAGAATCTGAAACAGGCTCCAGGCTCTGAGCTGTCAGCACAGAGCCTGACATGGGACTCAAACCCATGAACCGTGAGATCGTGACCTGAGCCAAAGTCAGATGCTTAACCGACTGAGCCCCCCAGGCGCCCCACTCCCGCTGCTTCTAATGCTAATGTTCATTAGAGCTGCCCCGGGCCTCGCTCTTCAATGTGTTAAGAAAGGTGCCCAGATTCTGTCGCAGTTAAAATAGATTTTGATGCCTGTATCCCCATGTCGTGGGTTTGTAATGGGTTTCCTTCACCATCCTAAGTGTGATTTATGAACTTACAAACATCCACTTATAAGGGCCCGTGGCACAAAAAGGTACCCCTGCAAATAAGAGGATTTTTTTCAGCATGTCTTTCCCCGACTCAGAGCCTGCTTTGGCTCCCCATCGCCCCCGGAAAGGAGCCATGATTCTCCCTGTGGCCCAAAGACAACCCCCTCCCCACCCCCTGCTGCTCCATAAAGCCTGCCCCTCCCCTTTTTCACCTCCCTCCCCCTTCCCTCCCCCTTCCCTTCCCCTTCCTTCCTTCCTCCCTTCCTTCCCTCCTTCCTTCCCTTCTTCCTTCCCTCCTTCCTTCCCCCCCTTCCTTCCTTCCTTCCTTCCTTCCTTCCTTCCTTCCTTCCTTCCTTCTTTCACTCCAGCAGCATTTACTGAGTGCCTGCTGTATGCCAGGCATGGGGGACTTCTGGACAGAGGTGATGTCAATGCTGAGACCTGAAGTTCCAGTAGGTGTTGACCAGGCCAAGTTAGGGAGGGAGGAAATCCCAGACCAAGGGACCAGCAAAGCAAAGATTGAAAGAAGTAGAGGGTCACCTGTGTGGGGGGGAAGGGGGAAGGGGGCGGGATTTCAAGGCCTCCCAGTGGGAGCCCCTGCCTAGCCCTTCAGGTACTGGGGAGCCATGGAGGGGCACAGAGCACTGCAGGGACACCCCATGGTTTGTTCCAGAAAGATCCAATTCTCACATCCGTCGCTGGCAGAGGTGTCTTTAGGTCAACATCTAGTGGAGGACAAATTGGCTGGAGGTTTCAAAGGTACAAACCTGTGAACGCTTGGACTCAGCAAGTCCATCATTTCCAGCAAAATCTAGTCCTTATGTAGAAAATGAAGAGGACAGGAGTGCCTGGGTGGCTCCATCAGTTAAGTGTCCCACTTCGGCTCAGGTCAGGATCTCACGGTTCGTGGGTTTGAGCCCCGCATTGGGCTGTGTGCTGACAGCTCAGAGCCTGGAGCCTGCTTGGGATTCTGGGTCTCCCTCTCTCTCTGACCCTCCCCTGCTCACGCTGTCTCTCTCTCTCAGAAATAAATAAAACATTTTTAAAAATTTGTTTAAATAAAAGAAAGCAGTTGTGTGAAGGAAAAGAGTTTAGACACTCATACTTGGGTTCAAATCCTACACTTTGTCTCTCTTAAAAGCCTTAAAAGCCTTTTTTAATTTTTTAAAAAATTTTTGATGCTTATTTATTTTTGAGCATGAGAGAGAGACAGAGTGCGAGCGAGGGAGGGGTAGAGAGGGAGGCAGACACAGAGCCCGAAGCAGGTTCCAGGCTCCGAGCTGTCAGCACAGAGCCCGATGAGGGGCTCGAACTCATGAGCCGTGAGATCATGACCTGAGCTGAGTTGGATGCCCAGCCCACTGAGCCCCCCAGGCGGCCCTATTATTTGTAAAAGCTTTATTCATAATCACCAATAGCTGGAAACAACCCAACTGTCCTTCAGCGGGTGATGGGAAACCTACTAGCTTCCATGAGTACAATGGAATATTCTTCAGTAACAGAAAGGAACAAACTATTGATACAGGCCACAAAGCTTAATGCTCAAATGCTTTATGCTGCAGTGAAAGAGGTCAGACTCAAAAAGGCTACATATTGTATGATTCCATTTATAGAACATTCTCAGAAAGACATAACTCGAGTGTGGGAACCGGGATCCCTTTGGTGTTGGCCTGGGGCTGAGGCTGGGGGAGGGACTGACACAAAGGGACAGCAGCCAGGGAGTTTCGGGGGCTTGGGGAGTGTTGGAGCCCGCCAGCAGGAAAGATGATGGCGACCCAGTAATCGAGGCCATCGTGGGGACTCCCAGGCACTGAGGGAGCCCTGAGGTTGACCCAGCAGGCAGGGAGGAGCAGGCCTCTACGCTGGGGCTTTAGGGCTTGTGCTCCAGGCAGGCAGGTGCACACCCTTCCAGGCAGTGGGAAAAGCATTAGCAGCGGCCCAGAGGAAAGACATTCAGGAAACTGGGGCATTTATTTGACGGGAGTACAGAGGGTGTTTTTTGTTTGTTTTTTTTTTATTTTTTTTAACATTTATTTATTTTTGAGAGAGAAGAGAAAGACAGAGGATGAGCAGGGGAGGGGCAGAGAGAGAGGGAGACATAGACTCCGAAATAGCCTCCAGCGTCTGAGCTGGCTGTCAGCACAGAGCCCGACGCGGGGCTCGAACCCACGAACCATGAGATCATGACCTGAGCCAAAGTCAGACGCTTAATCAAGCGAGCCACCCAGGGGCCCCTCTTTGTGCTTTATTTTGATTATCCACTTAAGAGGTGTAGACTATAAGCCCTGCAGCAAATGGCAGGGTGAACCTGGGATCCGCCCCCATCCCCACCCCCCTCCCCCACCTGCAGCTCCAGGCCTGGTCCTCCCTTGTGCTGTGAACCTAGCCCGGCGTCATTCTCTCGCTGGTCCCATTTTACAGGCGAGGAAAGCGAGCCTTAGAGAAGTAGTCCTTTATCACCCGCAGTGACCTTGAGGACAGCTCTAGCACAGGATCAAGCCCTCAGATTCAGGGATCAGACGGGCCTGGGCTGGATGAGTACATAAAAAGCCTGCCTGTGGAGGTGACATTGACAGTTGAGGGATGGAGGGGGCCCCGCTGACGTAGACCTTGCCGTTGAGACTCTGGCAGGCGCTTCTCCAACATCCAGATGCCTTCGTCGCAGAGTTTTCTCAGGAGGCTGCACAGAACAGGAGAGAAGTGTCTGAGAATGAACACCCCCTGGGAATAGCCCTCAGCCGGTGGGAGTGGGGGATAAGAACCCCAGCTCCCTTACCTGCAGAGGGGATGACTGAGGGGCGTGTCCTATGCCATCTCCCGGGGATCCCTGGTGGGACTGAGCCCCCCGTGGGGCTAGCCTACCCTAAACCCCCTTACTGACTGCCTTCCCTTCTGTCTCACTTCCCTTTACAGACTGAATTATGTCGCCCCAAATTCCTACGTTGAAACACCCCCCCCAGTAACTCAGAATGGGGTTGTATTTGGAGATAGGGTCTTTCAAGAGGTAATTAAGTTAAAGGGCACCTGGGTGGCTCAGGTCATGACCTCTCGGTTCACAAGTTCGAGTCCCGTGTCTGGCTCTGTGCTGAGAGCTCAGAGCCTGGAGCCTGCTTCAAACTCTGTGTCTCCCTCTCTCTCTGCCCCTCCCCCGTTCATACTCTGTCTCTCTCTTCTCTCTCAAAAATGAATAAAAAAACATTGAAAAAAATTAAGGGGTCATTAAGTTAAAACAAGGTGTCATATAGACAAAAGCGCCCCAGAGCACAGAAGATGGCATGGGAGCCGGGAGTCTCCAGCAACTGGAATGAATGGGCGGCGCCAGCCATGCAGAGAGAGGGCGGGTCCTCTGCAGGTGGGCGGGGCCAGACCACAGCGCTACAGAAGCCGCGGGGTTTGCCCCAACCGCCCCCCCCCGACACCCCCCCCCAGGAGAAGCTTCTGCTGTGGGAGGGACCACAGGAACCTCCTTTGCAGTTTCAGGCCACAAAGTAAGGTCGCAGCACATTGCTTCGCGGCCACAAAGGAAATGGTTACTGGTGTGGTTACTGGTGTAGGGCTGGGCTGAGTTGCAGGCTCCTTGGGAAATCTCCTCCCTCATTGATCTTTGAGATTTATTTCCGCGGGAGGGGGGGGGACAGCGCACCTCAGCCTCCTCACTCCCAGCTCTGGAGCAAATACCATTATTATCTTTAAAATTTTTTTTTTAATGTTTTATTTATTTCTAGGAGAGAGAGAGAAAGACAGCGTGAGCAGGGGAGGGTCAGAGAGAGAGGGAGTCACAGACTGAAACAGACTCCAGGCTCTGAGTTGGCAGTTAGCACAGAGCCCGACGCGGGGCTCGAACCCATGAACCGCGAGATCATGACCTAAGCGAAAGTCGGACGCTTAACCAACTAAGCCACCCAGGCGCCCCCATTATTATCTTTTAAAAATAGATACTGAGGTGGCTCAGTCGGTTAAGCGTCCGACTTCGGCTCAGGTTACGATCTCGCAGTTCGTGAGTTCGAGCCCCGCTCTGTGCTCAGAGCCTGGAGCCTGCTTTGGATTCTGTCTCCCTCTCTCTCTCTCCCCCTCCCCCACTCATGCTCTTTCTCTCTCTCAAAAATAAATAAACATTAAAAAAAATTTTAAATAGGGGCGCCTGGGTGGCTTAGTCGGTTGGGCGTCCGACTTTCGCTTAGAGGTCATGATCTCGCGGTTCGTGGGTTCGAGCCCCGCGTCGGGCTCTGTGCTGACTGCCAGCTCAGAGCCTGGAGCCTGTTTCAGAGTCTGTGTGTCTCTCTCTCTCTGACCCTCCCCTGTTCACGCTGTCTCTCTCTCTCTCCTAGAAACAAATAAAACATTAAAAAAATTAAAAAAAAAAATTTTTTTTAGATAGATATTGAGGGATGTCTGAAGAGCCTGCTTGGGATTCTCTCTCTCTCTCCCTCTCTTACACTTTCATTATCTCTCTCTCTCTCAAAACGAGTAAATAAACGTTTAAAAAAGTAAAAATAAATAAAAATAGCTGTTGAGATATAATTGAGGTATAACTCACATACTATACGACGCCCATTTAAAGTATACAATTCGGGGCGCCTGGGTGGCTTAGTTGTTAAGCATCTGACTTCGGCTCAGGTCATGATCTCATGGTTCATGAGTTCAAGTCCCACATCGGATGAGTTTGAGCCCCACTTTGGGTGAACATGAGGCCCACTTCGGGTAAAAACAGGAGCCGTACTTCGGGTGAGCCCTGCTTCTCCCTCTCCCTCTCTGCCCCTCACTCACTTGCCCCCCCACCCCCCATCTCTCATAAATAAGTGAATAAATAAAGCATACAATTCAAGGGGTGCCTGGGTGGCTCAGTCTGTTGAGCATCCAGCTCTTGATTTCGGCTCGGGTCGTGATCCCAGGGTCATGGGATCGAGTCCCACATCGGGCTCTGCGCTGAGCATTAAGTCTAGTTAAGATTCTCTCTACCTCTGTAAAATAACTTTGGGGCGCCTGGGTGGCTTAGTCGGTTAAGCGTCCAACTTTCGCTTAGGTCATGATCTCACGGTTCGTGGGTTCGAGCCCCGCGTCAGGCTCTGTGCTGACTGCCAGCTCAGAGCCTGGAGCCTGTTTCAGAGTCTGTGTGTGTCTCTCTCTCTGACCCTCCCCTGCTCACGCTGTCTCTCTCTCTCTCTCCTAGAAATAAGTAAAAAAAAATAAAATAACTTTAAAAAATAATACAGTATACAATTCAATGGTTTTTCATATATTCACAGATGCATGCAATCTTCCCTGTAGTCAGTGATCAAACATTGTCATCACCTTAAAAAACACACCCTGCACCCATCAGCTGCCATTCCCCCATCCTGGGTCCCCAGCCCCCTGATCCCTAAGCACCCGCTGGCCCACTATTCTGGACCCGTGTTCATCTAGAACCGTGTAACATACGGTCTTCCCTGCCTGTGTCCTTGCACTTAGCGTGATGTTTTCTAGATTCATCTGCGTTGCACGTGTGTCTGAGCCTCATTCCATACCGCGGCTGAATAATGTTCCGTTTATTCGTCTACTGCAATGTTACCTGTACTTTTATCCATGGAGGAGGACATTTGGGCTGTTTCCGTCTTTTGGCGATGGTGGGTATTGCTGCCTTGAACAGTCAAGTACAAGTACTTGTGCAGACGTGTGTTTCCACTCCCCCACCCCCCAGACGCCTGTGCCGAGGGCTCCTATGGTAATTCTGTGCTGAGCTCTTTGACTGCTTGCCCAAGTGGCTTCCCCAAGCCGTGTTCCCGCCAGCAGGGAAGGAGGAAGTCTCTCCACAGCCTCCAGTGGAGACGCGCCTTGAGCCTATTTTGCAGATAAGGCTCAGGTATCCCGAGGCCAAGCAGTGGATCAGGGCCCCACAGCCAGTGAGGGGCAGAACCAGATCTCCAGATTGCAAGTGGATCTTCCCACTTCGCGGACCCGGGAGTGAAGAGTCAGTGGGGTTTTTTTGAGCTCCTACCGTGTACCGAGCACTGAACAAAGCAGACAAGAAAGCTTGCACTTGTGGGATGGGGCATCGAGAGCACCAGACTGTTTAAAAGAATAAGTTACAAAGGGTTAATATGAGGTAGGAAAACCTAGAGGAATATGTGATGAACAGGGATTCTTTCTAGGTTGCAACCAAGTTTTACAATGTTTGTGTGATTTACTCTAAGCATGGGTTACTTTTTTTTTTTTTTTTGAGGGGGGTGGCTCAAGTGAGCAGGGGGCAGAGAAAGAGAGAGAGGGAGGGAGGGAGAGAGAAAGAAGCAGACTCACCCAAGCAGGGCTCATGCTCATCCAATGTGGGACGCAAACTCACAAACCATAGATCATGACCTGAGCCCAAGTTGGATGCTTAACGACTGAGCCACCCAGGTGCCCTTTGGTTACTTTTTTAAATGCTCCTTTAAAATTGTAGTAAAATCGGGGCACCTGGGTAGCTCAGTCGGTTAGTCGGCCGACTTCGGCTCAGGTCATGATCTTGCGGTTTGGGTTCTGGCTGGCGTCAGGCTCTGTGCTGACAGCTCAGAGCCTAGAGTCTGCTTTCAATTCTATGTCTCCCTCTTTCTCTGCCCCTCCCCATACTCTCTCTCAAAAATAAACAAACATTAAAAAAATAAAATTGTAGGGGCGCCTGGGTGGCTTAGTCGGTTAAGCGTCCGACTTTCGCTTAGGTCATGATCTCGCGGTTCGTGGGTTTGAGCCCCGCGTCGGGCTCTGTGCTGACTGCCAGCTCAGAGCCTGGAGCCTGTTTCAGTCTGTGACTCCCTCTCTCTCTGGCCCTCCCCTGCTCGCTCTGTCTCTGTCTCTCTCTCTCTCTCTCTCTCCTAGAAATAAATAAAACATTTAAAAAAATAAAAAATAAAAAAATAAGAAAAATAAAATTGTAGTAATATATATAATAAAACTGGGCTTTTTTAAAAAGTTTATTTATTTATTTTTGAAAGAAGAAGAGAGACAGAGAGTGTGAGTGGAAGGAAGGACAGAGAGAGGGAGAGAGAGAATCCCAAGCAGGCTCTGCACTGTCAGCATAGAGCCTGACTTGGGGCTCAAACCCGTGAACTGTGAGATCATGACCAGAGCCAAAATCAAGAGTCAGACACCCAACCAGCTGAACCACCCAGATGCCCCTCACATTGGCCATTTTAACTAATTTTAAGTGTGCTATTTGGCAGCATCGATTACATTCACAATGCCGTGCCACCGTACCCCTATATCCAAAACTTTTCGGGGCCCCTGGGTGGCTCAGTCGGTTAAGTGACTGACTTTAGCTCAGGTCATGATGTCATGTCTCATGGGTTCGAGCCCCGTGTCGGGCTCTGTGCTGACAGCTCAAAGCCTGGAGCCTGTTTCGAATTCTGTGTCTCCCTCTCTCTCTGACCCTTCCCCACTCACACTCTGTCTCTCTCTCTCTCAAAAAACCAATAAACTGGGTCACCTGGGTGGCTCAGCCGGTTAAACATCTGACTTTGGCTCAGGTCACGATCTCATGGTTCGTGGGTTCGAGCCCCGCATTGGGTTCTGTGCTGACAGCTCAGAGCCTTGGAGCCTGTTTCCGATTCTGTGTCTCCCTCTCTCTCTGACCCTCCCCTGCTCACGCTGTCTCTCTCTCTCTCTCAGAAATTAATAAAACATTAAAAAAATTTTAAGTCAATAAACTGCCTCTAAAATCTTGCCTATTCTAGGTACTTCATATCGGTGCAATCATAGCACAGCCTACTTTTTTTTTTTTTAAATATTTTATTTATTTTTGAGAGAGAGGAAGACACAGAATCCGAAGCAGAGCACAGCCTACTTTTGTGAGGCACTGTGATCAGACTTGAGTTTGTTTCTCCTGGAGAAGCGTGCTGCTACCTCCACCCACATCAAACTTCTAAAAGGCGTCAGGTGATGCCCGGATGGTTTTCGGGTGCTGGAAGGGCCAAGGATGAAGGGTCAGATCCTGCTCCCGACAGACTCCAGAAGCCGGGCCCCAGAGAAGGAGCCCGCAGTGCAGATACGAGGCTAGACTTCCAAATGGGCGGCCGCAGGCAAGGAATAAGGGGTTCAAGCGGAGATCCACCAGCCCGGGACTGGGTTGCCCTGTCAGGTAGTGAGATCCCTGTTAACTCATGTTCTCTGAAAGAAGCCAGCTCCAGCATTGTACTTCCCTGTTTATACATCTGGGTCCCTCAAGTATCCAAGTTCATGATGGCAGGGACCACGCCTGTTTTGTTTGGTACAGCCGTTGGCATACACCAGGCGCTCAATGGATGCTCACATTCCGAAAGGAGGATGAATTAGCAAGTGGGCACATGCCACTGGTCAGAGAGAAGGCCTGACTTTGGACTCAGAAGGCAGCCCTCAGATCTTAGCACACGGCTCCCCCAACGGGGCCTCTGGATTGTCAAGTCCAATGCTCAGAACAGCAGCACCTACTCCACAGGCCATTTAT
The DNA here is from genome assembly GCF_003009895.1 of Hyaena hyaena. Taxonomy (NCBI): domain Eukaryota; kingdom Metazoa; phylum Chordata; class Mammalia; order Carnivora; family Hyaenidae; genus Hyaena; species Hyaena hyaena. The sequence goes on from NW_024081017.1 coordinate 1,396,500, forward strand.
TAAGCACCGGCACAGAGCAAGGGCTCCAAGAGTATACACCAAGCTTTCAGATCTTCTACAAGAGAACAACAGAAAACAGCCGCATGCAACTTGCAGAGGAAATTCCAGTGCTGGGTGGGATGGTTCTCCGTGACCCCTGAGATCATGGCTAAGTTTAGGGCCAGGGCTGGATTTGTGTCTGCAAATTCTCTCTCACTCCCGTGGGCAAAGATGAGGTCAACACCAGACTCAGCAACCAACGTCCACTGAGATGGCGAGAGAGCCGTTCTAGAAGGCAGGGGTCCTTCTGGGAGATGGGACCTGTCTTCAGCCTGGACCCCTGTCCTGGGGTCCCTTGGGGCCCCCTTTTACAAGTGCAACCTCCCTCCATTTTCTTGAAACTATTTGCCCACCCGCATGCCGAAGGAATACATGCTCATTATAGACATTATAAATTCTATAACATTATAAAAGACATTATAATTCAAACATTATAAATGTTTGAAAACGTTTCCAGGAAAACACGACATAAGAACAAAAAAAGTCACTCAAAAGCTCACCGACACTGGTGATTTTATGGCTTTCATTCTGGTTATTTTTCTCTACAGAACAGGTATTTATTTGCTAGGCTTTTTCAAAAGTTGGGATTTTTCTGAAGACACGACTTTAATTTTTTTTAATGTGTATTTATTTTTGAGAGACACAAAGCACGGGCACAGAACCTGATGCGGGGCTTGAACTCATGAATCATGAGATCGTGACCTGAGCTGAAGTCGGATGCTGAATAAGACACCCAGGAGCCCCCTCTGAATACACAATTTTAGAATCTGCTGTATCCTCTTTGCCATGTTGCTGGGATAGATAATCTTTCCACACCACTGAACCCTGTGATGGATTCCGTATTTTAACATAGAAAATACTGTATGTCTGTCCTCAGGGGCAAAGGGAAGGATGAGTGTCCTGAAATCACCAGAACATCTATGTGGTGATTAAGACTGTGACCCCAGGGTCAAATTCTGATTTTCATCACTTTCTATCTGTGACATCAGCCAGCTGTTTTAATTTTCGTGCCTCAGTTTATCCATCTGTAAAATGGGGATTTATTATTTCACTTATCTCAAAACAACCCTGCCTCCCCCCGCCCCCGTGAATAAATAGCAGAGAAGAGATTTCCATGTTCTTTTTTGTAATGTTTGTTTACTTTTGAGAGAGAGAGAGAGAGAGAGTACACACATGAAAGTGAGTGGGGGAGGGGCAGAGAGAGAGGGAGGCACAGAATCTGAAACAGGCTCCAGGCTCTGAGCTGTCAGCACATAGCCCGACGCGGGGCTCGAACCCACGAACCGTGAGATCATGACCTGAGCCGAAGTGGACGCTTAACAGACTGAGCCACCCAGCCGCCACTATTTTCTCATTTAAATTTTTTTTAATTTTTTTTTTTTCCTGAGTGAGAGAGAGAGACAGCATGAGCAGGGGAGGATCAGAGAGAGAGGGAGACCCAGAATCTGAGACAGGCTCCAGGCTCTGAGCTAGCTGTCAGCACAGAGCCGGACAGGGGCTCGAACCCACAAAATGTGAGATCATGACCTGAGCCGAAGTCTGACGCCCAACAGACTGAACCACCCAGGCACCCCCCTATTTTCTTATTTACAAAAATGTTTATTTAATTTTGATAGAGAAGGAGCACGGGTGCGCGCGCGCAGGAGTGCACATGAGCGTGAGCAGGGGCAGGGAGGGGGCGGGGCAGGGGCAGGGAGAGAGGGGAACAGAGGATCCCAAGCTGACAGCCTAGAGAGAACAGTGAGATCCTGACCTGAGCCAAAGTCCGACGCTTAACCGAATGAACCATCCAATTGCCCCTGTATTTCCTCATTTAAAAAAAGATTTTCGGGGCCCCTGGGGGGCTCAGTCGGTTAAGCGTCCGACTTCGGCTCAGGTCATGATCTCACGGTTTGTGAGTTCGAGACCCACATGGGGCTTTCTGCTCTCAGCTCGGGGCCGGCTTTGGATCCGCTGTCTCCCTCTCTCTTCCCCTCACGTCTGCTCCCTCTCTCAAAAACAAACATTAAGAAAAAAAAAAAAAGAGAGACAAAGCAGGAGACAAATGAACCATGACTATCTTAACACACCCTAAGCTCTGTTATGAACCAAAATTGGAGTAGCTGCTCTATTTCTACAGTTATATTTAAATGTCTTCCTAATGGCTCTGTAGCTCCCCTTCAAGAGCGGCTTTTCAGTGTTTTCTAGAACCTTTGAACTACTACTAATAGATTGTACTAGTTCCCCGGTTTTTTGCTTTTTTGGGTTTGGGGGGGTTTTTTTGGCCAAATGTCTGACATTTGTAATTCTCCGGACGCCTGCACAGTTCTGTCTCTTCGCATCAATTCAGTGGGCGTCGGTGAGGGGACTTGGAGGGTGTGTCACACACACACTCCGTTTCCTCCCGCTGGCGGACCGAGCGGCGGCTCTGGGGGACCGAGGCACCCTTGGCTGTGGCCGGCTGGGCGACTAGAGGCGGGGACTCGTGGAGGGCCGTCCTTCCGCTGACGACCGCCAGGGGGCGCGAGAGGCCGAGACCCGAGGCTGGTCCCGGCGGGGTCCCCGGGGCGGGGCTGCTGCGGGGGCGGGGATTGGGGGGGCGGGACTGCCGCTGGGGCGGGGCCTCGGAGGAGGTGCCTCACTCCCCAGGCGTTGGGTCCTGCTTTCCTCCAGCCGCCGCCGGGGCCGCTCTCCTGCCTCCACTCTGCCTCCATCCTCCCTGCCCTTACTTGTCTTTCATCTCCCGTTCTCCGTGCCACACCCCTCCCTTCCTCCTTTGCGCCAGCACTTTCCTGTCCGCTTTTGCCCACATTTTCACGCCCGCATGTGCGTGCCTACATCCCCCCCCGCCCCCCGCTACCCTCCCTTGCATCCCCATTTTCTCACCCTCCTTTGCGTCCCTGCTCTAAGGCCGTCAGCCCCTGGCTCTTAGGCCCCATATTTCAAATGACCTTTCAGCGAAAGTCATGAAAGGACCCACTCCTGTCCGTGCACGTGATCTAGAGTCCGGCGAGGACGCAGTCACTCCTACATGAACGTCTTTAGATCCACATATTCCAAAAAGCAGACAATTTGACAACCCTTTGTTAAATTAATTCAGATGTAACGTATTTTCTCCCTTTGAGCTGAGCCCTTTGGAGGGGTGGGGGAGGTGGTCACAGAAGATTCTGAAAGCCCTGAGTCCTGCAGGACCCGGTCACACACACACACACACACACACACACACACACACATGCCCGGGCCCGCGCCGGATAATGAGGACACCGGGTGGAGTAGCATGGACCTGGACAGGGTGGGGGCAGGGAGACAATGTAGCCTAGGGGCTGCAGGAGGGGGGGGGAGCCCTCCATGCCCAAGTGCATAAGTTTTGCTCTGAAATGCCCGCCGTGGGTCTCTCATCCTTGAGAAACGCCCAGCGATCAAGGGCACAAGAGCTCAAGGCAACTCTTGTTGCCTCTATGTCTGCGCAGGGGGAGGAGGGACAGCTTTCGGCAGAAGTGGGGACTGGTGCTGGAGTTGGAGGCTGGAGGGCTGTCAGAGGTTGTTCAGGTCCCTCTGGGAGCTTCAAAGCCCAGCCTTGACTGACCTTGCTTCCTGTGTGGCCTTGGGCAATTACCTTGGCCTTCGAGCTTGAGAAGAAAGAGTCAAGAAGTGAGCTGATGTGTAGGCGGAGGCTTAGGGGACCTGATGGCTTGTAGCTAGATCCTGCTTCAAGGAACTTCATTCATTCATTCATTCATTCATTAATTCCACATCAGTTTGTTGAGCACCTACTGTGCACCAGGCTTTGGGAACGCAACCATGGCAGGACAGCCCAGGACCCTACCCACTTGGAGCCCCCAGTCTAGCGAGGTATTAACCATAAGCATGGTCAGTGCCGAGCACTATGCCTATAGGGCCCAGGGGCCCGGGTGGCATCTAGGGGGGCTCAGGACGGTCCATCATGGCTTTTCTCCGCCCCTAGTGTAGACTATTTGGAAGACAAGAGCCCGCAGGCAGTTTGGGGCACCTACCTCCCTGGCACCGGGACCCTTGCTCCGGCATCCAATTGTGATTGATAAAAGCTTATGATGGAGGAGGGGTAGCTGCTGGGGCCCCTCCCTGGCAGACGATCAGGCAGCCAGGAGAGCAGGCGACACCGCACATCAGCCTTGGTGCCCCCGACCCCAGGCCTATGCCATCTGGGGAACCCGGAGCCCAGAGGTTTATGAAGATGCGGACCTAAATGTCGCGAGCGCCCCAGTCTGGCGGATGGGGCTGAAATGCACACCCCCTACTCTTCCTGGAAGAGACTGTGATCTTTGTTCAATGGCTTCATGGCTGTAAGTGTGTCACTACCCAGACCCTAGGGCTTTGTAGCCCGTCCTCCGCAGCTGTCTCCCTCAAAGACGGAAATTAGTTGATCCAAATTCACCGGCATCCGGATCGCTGGTCTCCCAGGAGACAGCAGGGATGTAGGGCAGACGGATGAGGGGCAGGACACATTGCGAACAGGTGTAAGCTCCATCCACCCTGGGCTGGTGAAATCAAGTGCAGAGACGAGCGTAATGGGTGAGGGGGGCCGGGTTGGGGGCGTCAGCTCGGCTCTAAGTCAAATCCTGCAGAAAGCTAAGTTGTTTGCGAAGGGCAAGAGGGAGGGGTTATTTTCTCGGTCCTTTGAATTTTTCAAAACACTTTTTTTTTCTTACTCTGAAAGTAACCCAAAATGTGCCTCATTAAAGAAGCAATTGTTGAGGCGCCTGGGTGGCTCCATAGGTTGAGCGTCTGACTTTGGTGCAGGTCATGATCTTGCGGTTCATGGAATCAAGCCCCTCATGGAATCCCACATGGGGCTCTGCACTGACAACCCGAAGCCTGCTTGGGACTCTCTCTCCCTCTCTCTCTGCCCCTCCCCCACTCGTGAGCGCATACACACACACACACACTCTCTCTCTCTCTCTCTCTCTCTCTCAAGATAAACATTTAAAAATATATTTAGGGGGCCTGGGTGACTCAGTTGGTTAAGCATCCACCTTCGGCTCAGGTCATGATCTCGCAGTTTGTGGGTTCGAGCCCCACGTCGGGCTCTGTGCTGACAGCTAGCTCAGAGCCTGGAGCCCGTTTCAGATTCTGTGTCTCCCTCTCTCTCTGACCCTCCCCTGCTCACGCTGTCTCTCTCTC